>NC_133332.1:255088367-255232236 GCF_042186555.1 Aquarana catesbeiana | reverse complement strand
ACGGGGGATCCCTAGTTTTTTAAGGGTTTCTCGGTTAAAAAGGTTGAGAAAGGCTGCCTTAGGGATTCAGTTAGTCATCTCTGCAAAGGTAGGTATCTGATTTGATATCAAATTTCAGTGAGAGTTCTGGTAGTGATCTTAATGAAGGAGTTTTAAAAAGGGATCCCTCATTATTTGGGTGTGCTTGAATGAGTGGCATGTTAGGAAGAAGAACCCGCTGGTTAGTGACAGTGCTTAGCCCAGGGAAAATTTCCTGGTGAATAAGAACAAGGTAAGGCAGGCCAAAGACTAAGCAAATTTCTTTTTTTCCACCACAGATGGAAGAAAGAGAGTGATCTGTTACCCCCAGTATTGATGGGGGAATTCCTCCCACAGCTCTATTGTTTTCTGCCAGTGGGGAGACTTTCCAGCCAGCAGGACACAATAGTTAGTGTTGCTGGCGGCACTAATCATTTGGGAAAAAACCCAACAGGCTGTTGAACACAAGTCGATTGATGGATTGACTTGTGTTCAACCAGGGTGTCAATACATTCTGATACAGTCCCAGCTGAACCAGACAAATTTGTTACTATATAACTACTACAGTTCTTAGACCCAGTGTGTGAGGTCCCTCTTGAGCGGGTACCTTGTCTGAGGGCCCACCTTCACTAGGACAGGAAGGACATTAGAAATACAGAATGCATTCACTGCTCCTCATCACTATTAACATAGGGTGGTATTCTTCCCCTCCCTCGCCAATTGTTGAAGGGAGGGGCCTGATGCGGGCGTCGGAGCAGGACGGATGCTGAGTCCGTGAAACCCACAAAGCTCCCTCCAGCAAGATGAAGGCCTAAGGAGAGGCTGCCCCTTCTCTTTCACAAACCCCCAGCCGCACGTCTGTCCTGCAATGGTCCTGCCGGCAATTGGCATGAGCAGGAGAAATTGAACAGCTGAACAGCGCTGAAGGTAGAGAGGACATCCCCATACCCCTCTCTGTGCTGAGTACGAGCCGTGCCATGTGCCAGGTGAAAGGGGGGGCTTTTTACTAAAATTCAAAAACCAACCCGTAAAAAAATATGAGGGGTAAGCAGGTGAGAGGAGCAGCAGCAAACCCACCTAAAGTGAGTGCCAGTCCGGGTAAAATTAAAAAATACATGATCCAGGAGGGCAGTAAAGAAAGCGGGAAACAAGCGGGGACTAAAAGTAAAGTCTCGAGGGGGCACACAAAAAGAATGGACTGAGAAAACAGTTAGAGGAGGTAGAGGAGGGAAAAGTGTGGAACCAGAGGAGATACATGAAGATATGAACCACATATTAAAAAAGGGTTGAAGATACAGAAGAAAAGTTGGACACTCACGGGAAGAGATAAAAGTACTTAAAACACAGATGGAAGAGATGCAGAAGGAACAGAGGAATATGATGTATAAAATAGAAGACCAAGAAAACCGGAACCGAAGAAAAAAATCTTAGGATCAGAGGTTTACCGGAGAGACAAGGAGAAAGTGAAGACCTGCAAAAAAAAAATGGACAAAATATTTGGTCACATGCTGTGCGCGTCTGGAGCAAATAGTAAAATAAAATTTGAAAGAATCCATAGGATCAGAAAGCCTGCAGAAATGGCAGAAGACGTCCCAAGAGATGTGATTGCAAGATTCCATAACTTTTATGATAAAGAACGGATAAGGACATACATGAAGACCAGCCAACCGGTTAAATATGGGAGATTACTCTACAGATATTTCCAGACCTGGCAGCAGAGACTCTGGCAGGAGAAGAACCCTCAAATCACTATTAGAAGAGCTAAAGATACAAAACATTCAATATTTTTGGGGATTCCCAGCCTGCCTAATTGGACGTAAAGAGGGTCGATCAGCCACGTTAAGATTCCCTGAAGATACGGCAAATTTTGTAATAGACTGGAAGTTCCACTAATGGAAATACCGGGCTGGTGGGAAAAACAGGAAAATGCAGACAACCCTGAGGAAAAACAGGTGTGGCAACCAGCCTGAAAAAGGAAACTGGCAGAAGCAAAGAAGAAATGGGACTGAAGAGAAAAGAAGAGGAAAAGCAATGAACATAAGGGGAATATGAAAAGGTGAAAAGGGACTGGGACTAAACACGGAGGGGGGAAGAGACGGAGGGAGTGGGGTGGGTACAGGCACCCCTAAAATTAGGGGGAGTATCGGTCCTGCATGATGAACACACTCAGAGCCCAACCTCTAGGGGGGGCGAACTGTAGGGCTGAGAAGAGGCTGGAGGGCCACGGTTCATGGGGCCCTTGGGGAGGCCATAAGCCCTCAATCGGGAAGGGGGGGAGAATGGGGGGTAAGGGGAGAGGGTAGGAAAGGGACAGGAAGGGGCACCTACTCGGAGAGATATGAGAGAAGAATGAGTAGCACCGAGCCTCTTTTTATGATTATCCGACTCGTAGTGCTCGATATCCCCACAAATGAGTAAGGATGTCTAGCTTAAATATAATTTCATATAATGTACAATGTTTAAAACGCACCTATAAAAAGTGCCAATATAATAAGTGAATTAAAACATCTTAAAGTGGATGTGGGTACTGTTGCAGAGACACATATTTTTTTAGGTTTGAACTGCAGAATATTTTCAAAAGACTTTCCGTTGTGGTACTACAGGGACTCTCCTATTAGTCGGGCAAAGCGTGTAGCCATAGGGTTTGTCAGGGGAGTGAGGTTCTAGAGGAGAAAAAGACGGACCCAGTGGGGCGTTATTTATTTCTGAGAGGAAAATTGAATGGAGCTGAATATTCCCTGACAAACATATATGGCCCTAATAAAACCCCATTAGACATTTAATAGGTGCTATAACAGAGTTCATGGAATTTAAGAAAGGAGGGGAAATTATGGCAGGGGATTTCAATTTCTGCTTAGAACCAAAGACGGACACTACGTCACATGTACAGGAGACTGGAATGGCAGTGAGGAATAAATTCAAAAAGAAAATGCACCAATGCCAACTGGTAGATGCATGGAGGACGCAACATATGAAGGCAAGGGATCACACATTCCACTCCCCTGTACATGGGACACATTCCAGAATAGATTTATTTTTGATTGAGCATAGGCTGCTGAAGATAACGGCTAACACAAATATTGGAATAAGGACCTTTTCGGACCATGCGCCAGTGACACCACAATTAAAGATAGGGGAGGACCAAATAAGGAGTAACAGTTGGAGACTAAATGAAGAACTGCTACATGATAAAGTAACAGAAGAGCGAATAAAGGAGGAATTAGAAAAGTTTTTTAGGATCAACAATACGGAAGGTATATCAGAAGCCACAATTGGGAAGCCCATAAGGCTTATATCAGAGGTATCTTGATAATGGTCGGTTCAGAAGGAAAAAAATACGACTAAGGAGAATAAAAGAGCCCTAACTAAAGAAATGTACGATCTAGAATGGAAACATAAGATAACAAGAGAGGGGGATCCGCTATTAAAATTATGAAAGATTTAATAGAGCAGGAAACGCGAATGACCTATAATTTAATCAAGAAAGAAAGGTACCAATGGGGTAATAAGCCTGGGAAAAATCTGGCGAGGGTACTGAAAAAAACAAAAAACAGGCAATTATATAGAGAGGATACAAACAAGTATAGGGGAACTGGTCTACAAAACGGTAGAAATTGCTAAGACCTTTCAAGATTACTATGGGAGACTTTATTCAATTAATAAGAACGATACAATAGAAGAGGTAGAATGGAAACAGGAGAAAATAAAAGCCTTTTTAAAGGACACCTGCCTAAATAAAATCCCAGAAGTTAAACTCAGCTATTAGAGGCCCCTATAACAGAAGCGGAGATACCGGTAATAAAAATTCTAAAAGAATCACCAGCCGGAAAGAGTCCTGGCCCTGATGGCCTGACGACACTGTATTACAAAACACTCAAAGAAATATTAATTCCTAAATTGTGTTCCTGTATGAATGGGATTGGAGACAAATGGGAGGAGTGAAAGGAGGCATTGGAGGCCATAATAACTATCATTCCGAAAGAGGGGAAAGACAGTACACTTTGCTCCAGTTATAGACCTATTTGCGCCTAAATACCAATACCAAAGTATTCGCGAAGGTAATTGCAGGGAGGATGAAAACAATAATGACTGACATAATACATGAATATCAGGTAGGTTTTGTATCAGGAAGAGAGGGGAGGGATAATGGAATCAGAACACTCCTTGCAGTACAGAAAATTAAAAAATAGTAAGGCCCCAGGACTACTCCTGTCTATCGATGCGGAAAAAGCATTTGATTGGGTAGACTGGGGCTTTATTCAGAGTACTTTGGAGGCAATAGGTTTAGGAGCGAAAATGAGGAGCTGGATAAAAGCATTATACATCGACCTACAGCGAGGGCGAAAGTAAACAGGGCAGCCTCTGGACCGTTTGAACTGCTTAACGACACCAGACAGGGGTGCCCATTATCTCCCCTATTGTTTGTGGTGGCGTTAGAACCCCTCTTAAAGGAGATAAGACAAAACCTGGATATAAAGAGGATAAAAGGTAGGGTCAGAGGATCATAAACTAGCGGCCTACGTGGACGACATTGTATTTTTTATAACTAGCCCCAGGATAACCCTCCCAAACTTAATGAAATCCCTAAAAGAGTATGGAGGGATATCTTTAAGATGAACCCGGCCAAATCAGAAACCCTAACTATCAATACATTAAATACAGAGGAGCTCTCTTATCAAAAGGATTTTCCATTTGTCTGGGGGTAAAAAAGAACTGAAGTACCTAGGTGTCAAAATAACAACATCTATTGAGACATGATACCAATTAAATTTTCTCCCAATATTGAATGATATTAAAGCAGAACTGAATAGAATTACAACAGGACAGTTATCTTGGGGGGGGGGGGATATTTTCAAAATGGTAATCCTACCTAAAATAATATACAAGATGCAAATGCTCCCAATCCCATTAGCACAGGCTTACTTTAAAATATTACAAACAATGTTTCTAAGGTTTCTTTGGAGAGGGAAAAAAGCATGTATTAGTTTGGCACAGTTGATAATGGAAAAGGCATAAGGAGGATGGGGGGCACCGGATTTAAGAAATTATTATAACGCAATAATTTTAGCATGAATCAATAGAATGGGCAAAAAATAATAAGGAAAAGAGATGGGTAAAAATGGAAAGCCCAATTAGTAAAGTTGCATTGGGGAAGATAATTTGGATCCCTGCACAATATAGGGCACTTAGTAAAGACACACATAGTATCACAAGTAATGCATTAAAATATGGGACAACTTACACAAAAGGGAGAAATGGGATTACAACTCACCCCTGATCCCACTGAGTGACACAAAATATTTTATACCAGGGATTAAGACAATGTTTAGTAATTGGATTACACAGGAGGAAGCACACCTGAAAGACGTAATGATACAAGATAAACTGTGCACTTACCAGGAATTAAAAAACAAAAGTGAATTTATGGCGATTGATGTATGGCGGTATTACCAATTGAAACATTTTTTTGAAACACTGCCCCAGCCCACTAGATCGGTAGAGAACTTATTCCCTCTAGAGAAAATGTGTGTAGATGAAAGTAGGAAGAGCGTGATCTCTAAGATCTATAAAATATTGATTGACCTAAAAGGATCGGAGATAGCGCCATACATCGAGAAATGGGAAAAGGAACTTGGAACACAGGTGAAAGATGTGGAGATCAGACAACTACTGAGGCGGGTTATTCTACGTCGATAAACAGAAACATGGTAGAGCTAAACTACAAATGCTTGGCTAGATGGTATATGACCCCCGACAAAGCATACAAATTCCAAAGTGAAATAACACATTACTGTTGGGGGGGGGGGGGGGTGTAAAGAAATTGGGACTATGGCCAACATATGTGGCTATGTCCGAAAAATTTAAATATACTGGGAGGAGATTAGGCAAACGATAATAGAGATTAGCAACATAGAGGTCCCAGATGACCCGTGGGGGTGCCTATTGCATGGGATTAGAATGCCAGCCAAGCAATACAAGAGAACGTTGTTTCCACAGCTCTTAAACGCCGCTAAAAGCCTAATACCTAGACATGGGCAAGAATTGGAAAGGCCAACATTGAAAGAATGGTGTAACAAAATAAATGAAATTCAAAACTTAGTCTATCTTAGGTTTAGCGACGAGGTAGGGATGGAGGAGTTTGAAGAGAAATGGAGGGAATGGGCAGAATATAAGTACTCAATGAGATTTGCTGAAGTGATGGGTGTATAAAAGTATAAAGTAGAATAGGAGCTAAAAAGATATATGGAGGGAGGAGAGCTGAAATAACTTGGGATGGATCAGGAGCGAGAGGGGAGACGGGTAGGTGTTGGGGAGGGGAGAGAGGAAGAGGGAGGTGGGGGGGAGGGGCAAGGAGGGGGGGGTATTATGGAATGCATTACAAATGGTATTTATTGTTGATATAGTAGGATGATAAGACGAGAGGAATATCTCGCTAATTGTACTGTGTTTTGATACAGAAAAAACTAATAAAGAAATTGAAATAAAAAAAAATAAAAAAAGGTAAAGCAGGTCAAAGATTATAGAAAAAACACCTGAATCGCGCCAATGAATGAAAATTATTAAGTGATCAGTGATAAATGAAACCAATAAGTATAGCCTTATTGATATACTCTATGCTCATTTTTAATAAACCTTGAGTGCACATAAAACAATAAATAATAAAAAGAAAAAAAGTCTCTCAATAGGTAATAAATAATCCACAAATTGCAAAAGTCCATCCATAAGAAATTCTTCAACTGTTGTGCAGCAAGAGATGTGAGCCACCACCAGTATAGAAGGGGTTACTTCTTACCGGACATAAATGATCCCCCATTACAGAGGATCATAGCAGGCATGTCAGCTGTATAACTCCCGTGCTGGGCTCCTGCAGCGGTGCCTCAGATCATCAAAGGGACCCGATCAGTGCAGTGGTAAGTATTGCATGTAACACAAAGTGGGAAACTCCGATCGTGTAAAACCTTGCTGTGTGTTGTCCTCTCCAGCTGTGTCTCCTATGGAGAGGTCCGTTCCTCTCATAGTATGAGAAGAACCTTATGAGGGTCCCCTTAGTACGTCTATACAACACAACTATACTGTATTGATACTGTATTGATGTGTCATAATGTTCTTCTATTGTAAGTGTTAAAATTCCATACTGTTACTATATAACTACTACAGTTCTTAGACCCAGTGTGTGAGGTCCCTCTTGAGTGGGTACCTTGTCTGAGGGCCCACCTTCACTAGGACAGGAAGGACATTAGAAATACAGAATGCAATCGCTATTAACATAGGGAGGGAGGTATTCTGTGGTCCAAAAGGGTCAATAAATACTGCTTGCGATTTCATTGCAGCACAGATAGTAAGCACAAGAATTTCCAAACACATTGAATTTATGGATAAAAGGAATGGCAGCACACCGACATAACGAAAGTCCTTTTATTGAAAAGTTCATAGAAATACACAAATGTACATGACATAAACCAAAATAGCAACAGCCAGGGCTAAGGTTGACATGTTTCCCACAACTACATTGTGCTTACTAACCTTATGAGTAAGCACAATGTAGTTGTGTGAAACGTGTCAACCTTGGCCCTGGCTGTTGCTATTTTGATTTATGTCATGTACATTTGTGTATTTCTATGAACTTTTCAATAAAAGGACTTTCGTTATGTCGGTGTGCTGCCATTCCTTTTATCCAGTTCCTACACAGAAGGCAAGCCAAGGCGTGCACCCGCATGCAGAGTCCCACCCATCTAACCTACCTGGATTAGCTCACCTAATAGACCCCAGATCTCTCTGTAAAGAGGATATGTCATGGGCCATGCTATCACAAGGGATGTTGTTCATCCCTTGTGATCGCAATAAAGTTAAAAAAATAATAATTAGAGCCAGTTTAACCACTAGAGATCCGTGCTATAGCCGAATGACGGCTACAGCGCGGACCTGCTTTGCCGGGACGACGTTCATTGACGTCGTCCCGTGCACGAGCGGCCTGCGCGCCCCCTGTAGGGCACGCGCGGCGCGCTCTGTGATCAGCGAGTCTATGAGACTCACCTGATCACAGATCGGAGTAAGGGGTCGATCCCGACCCCTTACCACATGATCAGCTGTCAGCCAATGACAGCTGATCATGTGATGTCAACAGAGCCGGTAATCAGCTATTTTTTTCTCTCCTCGCGCTGACAGCTTGAGGAGGAAAAAAAAGCCGATCACCGGCGGTTGTGAGAGGGACATCAGTCCCGATCACGGAAATCGGCCGCCAGATCACCAGTGCCCACCTGTGCCCCCTGCCAGTGCCACCTAGTAATAGGCAGTAGTGCTGCCTACCAGTGCCCACCAGCGCCACGCAACAGTGCCACCTATCAGTGGTACCCATCAGTGCCCACCAGTGCCACTCATCAGTGCCCACAGTGCCATCCATCAGTGCCCATAAGTGCCCATCAGTGCCGCCCGTCACTGCCCATCAGTGCCACACATCAGTGGTACCTATCAGTGCCCATCAGTGCCACCCATCAGGGCCCATCAGTGCCACCCATCAGTGCCGCCTTATCTGTGCCCATCAGTGCCGCCTTAACTGTGCCCATCAGTGCCACCTTAACTCTGCCCATCAGTGCCGCCTTAACTCTGCCCATCAGTGCCGCCTTAACTGTGCCTATCCATGCCCATTAGTGCAACCTATCAGTGCGCACCAGTGCCGCCTCATCAGCGCATAACAATGAAGGAGAAAAATTACCTGTTTGCAAAATTTTATAAACTATGAAACATGATTTTTTTTTTTTTTAATTTTCCATCTTTTTTTGTTTGTTTAGCACCAAAAGAAAGCTCTATTTATGGGAAAAAAACTGATAAAAATTTCATTTGGGTACAGTGTTGTAGGACCGCGCAATTGTCATTCAAAGTGCGTCAGTGCTGAAAGCTGAAAATTGGTCTGGGCAGGAGGGGGGTTTAAGTGCCCGGTAAGCAAGTGGTTAATATTTGTTAAAATAAAATAATAACTGAAAACACTTAAGTGCCCCACCATGCTTGTGCGCAATGGGCATGCTGCTCCTGCACACGTGAGGTATCGGTGTGAACATCACAGCGAGAGCGATAATTCTAGCACTAGACCTCCTGTGTAACTCTAAACTGGTAACCTGTAAAGGCTTTTAAAGTGTTGTCTATAAAGATTTTTAGGTGCTGTAGTTTGGTGCCATTTTTAAAGTCTGACATGTTTGGTATCCATTTACTCAGCATAACATTGTCTTTTAGATTTTACCAAAAATTCGGTATTATATTGTGTTTTTGTGCATTAAAAAGTATTTTTTCCAAAAAACTGAAGTTTGAAAAATATGTGCAAATATTGTGTGACATTAAGATATGCAACGTCCACCATTTTATTTTCTAGGGCCTCTGCTTCAAAAAAAAAAAAATAGTAGCATGGCAGTTATATGGTTAAATCAGTCAGTGAGGAGGCAACATATTGTTATTTTTGAACAACAATATTCATTCTTCTATCCTAATTTCCAAGTTCATTTATATGCACGCTATTCTAGATTTATCTTAGATATTATTATTCCACTGTTCATGTAGTGTATGGTGTACAAAGCTGTTTCCCAGATATAACAATACAGCATGCCCTCCTCCTCTCCCGGAATATAACATTCATGGTGAGTCAGTGCATTAAAGTCATTTTATTTTCCAGTGGCTCAGCCTCTCAAACGAGCTTCATTGTACAACGTGTTCTGCTTCTGTTCTGACCTTCCCGCTAGAGTTCTTACCTTAGCAGTGTTACGTGCACTTGACATTAATAGGATGTATCATTATCCCACCGTTTCATTCTATATGGTCAAAGCTGAATTTTTAATAAATGTAGAATATCAGAAACTCTGTGTCTTGCAGCACACCATGGAGTCCTTTCTGAAGATCACTTTCCACAGTCATGTATGATCACTGAGAAATAAGACTATCAGCTGCACATAAAGCAGAAAATCAGCTGCATCTACAAGAACTCCCTCATCGCCCCCGAGAACTTTACCCAGTCTTCTTCTGGGCTTGTCACCTTTAAACGTCTTGATCGGTAGGCCCGGGAGTAGGTAACCCCCTTGCAAGCTCAAGGGAGTTAATTAATACTGGTACCTAAGGCATTTCTGCTCTACGTGAACTCCCTCATCACCTCTGACTTTGCCCGGTCTTCTTCTGGGCTTGATGTCTTTGATCATCTTAATGGGCAGGCCAGGAATGACGTGATCCTGCGAAATCTCAGACACAATAATTAATCCCAGCACCCAAGGCGCCGATCTGCCCATGTACATCTCAGAGTACATTTCTTAGAACTAGAACTATAGAACTTGCTAGCAGACAGGTAGGAAGCTTTTATGGCAGAAGATCTTTTTGACAGCAAATTTTTCGTTCTACACTAAAGGTCTATTTTAAAGTATTGGAATAAAAACTAAAACAAATCATTCCCTGCAAAGGGAGGAGTGAATATGCTACAGTGCCCTCTGGCAGGAGATGTAGGCGCTCTCAGGGCATGGAACCCACCCTGGGGTAGGCCTTCCATGTGACATACACTTGGCGCCCAGCGAAGAGGGGAACATAGAGGGAGTGTCACCCATCTACTGCCCCTACATGGTGGATACTAGAAGTAGGCACCTGGTGATCCTGAGACATTGTGAGTACTGACCTAAGCCCAGGTTTGTTAATGTGTGCTGTATTCCTCTGGGTGGACAAGCCTACAGAGTTGCTGCCTGGGCTAGCTTCCTAAGAGGTTTAGTAAGTAAGGCCTCCTGTACTTAAACTTCCTGTGGGTTGAACTGGATGGACTTGTTTTTTTTCAACCAGACTAACTATGTAACTTGAATCTGCATTCAGACTAGTCACGGAGACTGAGCAAAGTGAAGTGTCCGAATACAAGCACATATAGTATCTCACAAAAGTGAGTACACCCCACACATTTTTGTAAATATTTTATTAAATCTTTTCATGCGACAACACTGAAGAAATGACACTTTGCTACAATGTAAAGTAGTGAGTGTACAGCTTGTATAACAGTGTGAATTTGCTGTCCCCTCAAAATAACTCAACACACAGCTATTAATGTCTAAACCACTGGCAAATAAAGTGAGTACACCCCTAAGTAAAAATGTCCAAATTTGGCCCAATTAGCCATTTTCCACTCTCTGGTGTCATGTGACTCATTAGTATTACAAAGTCTCAGGTGTGAATGGGGAGCAGGTGTGTTAAATTTGGTGTTATCGCTCTCACGTTCTCATACTGGTCACTGGAAGTTCAACTTGGCACCTCATGGCAAAGAACTCTCTGAGGATCTGAAAAAAAGAATTGTTACTCTACATAAAGATGGCCTAGGCTATAAGAAGATTGCCAAGACCCTGAAACTGAGCTGCAGCACAGGTTCCCCTCAGAACAGGCCTCGTCATGGTCGACCAAAGAAGTTGAGTGCAAGTGCTCAGCGTCATATCCAGAGGTTGTCTTTGGGAAATAGACGTATGAGTGCTGCCAGCATTCCTGCAGAGGTTGAAGGGGTGGGGGGTCAGCCTGTCAGTGCTCAGACCATACACCGCACACTGCATCAAATTGGTCTGCATGGCTTCCAGAAGGAAGCCTCTTCTAAAGATGATGCACAAGAAAGCCTGCAAACAGTTTGCTGAAGACAAGCAGACTAAGGACATGGATTACTGGAACCATGTCCTGTGGTCTGATGAGACCAAGATAAACTTATTTGGTTTAGATGGTATCAAGCGTGTGTGGTGGCAACCAGGTGAGGAGTACAAAGACAAGTGTGTCTTGCCTACAGTCAAGCGTGGTGGTGGGAGTGTCATGGTCTGGGGCTGCATGAGTGCTGCCGACACTAGGGAGCTACAGTTCCTTGAGGGAACCATGAATGACAAAATGTACTGTGACATACTGAAGCAGAGCATGATCCCCCCTCTTCGGAGACTGGGCCACAGGGCAGTATTCCAACATGATAACGACCCCAAACATACCTCCAAGAGGACCACTGCCTTGCTAAAGAAGCTGAGGGTAAAGGTGATGGACTGGCCAAGCATGTCTCCAGACCTAAACCCTATTGAGCATCTGTCAGGCATCCTCAAACGGAAGGTGGAAGAGCGCAAAGTCTCTAACATCCACCAGCTCCGTGATGTCGTCATGGAGGATTGGAAGAGGACTCCAGTGGCAACCTGTGAAGCTCTGGTGAACTCCATGCCCAAGAGGGTTAAGGCAGTGCTGGAAAATAATGGTGGCCACACAAAATATTGACACTTTGGGCCCAATTGGGACATTTTCACTTAGGGGTGTACTTACTTTTGTTGCCAGCGATTTAGACATGAATGGCTGTGTGTTGAGTTATTTTGAGGGCACAGCAAATTTACACTGTTATGCAAGTTGTACACACACTACTTTACATTGTAGCAAAGTGTCATTTCTTCAGTGTTGTTACATGAAAAGATATAATGAAATATTTACAAAAATGGCAGGGGTGTACTTACTTTTGTGAGATAATGTATGTGTCCTACATCACCCCTCTCCCATCCAAAAAAGACCAAATCTAGACTGATTATTGAGCAGGAAAGAGTGAAATGTTGATGTGTGCCTGGCTGCCTCTGCACTGAATCTAGGGAAGATCCAGTTAGTTTACAGCAGCTTCTGCAGAGGTAGTGCTACACTACATACATATTGAAATCTCCTTGCAAAAGGAGAAAACATACATTCAATCCAATGCACAGAGATGGTTTCTGAGCATAAACCTACCAGTCTTTAGCAAAATTACATGAAGCATCTCATTTCTAAACATCATTATTATACAGGATTTGTATAGCGCCAACAGTTTACGCAGCATTTTACAATAAAAAAAGGGGGACAGTACAGTTACAATACAATAAAATACAAGAGGGTTAAGAGGGCCCTGCTCATGAGAGTTTATATTCTAAGAGGGTGGGGCAAATGGTACAAAAAGGTTATAACTGTGGGGGATGAGCTGATGGAAGTGATAAAAGATTATTTGGAGGTGTGATAGGCTTTCATGGGAGGAGGAGACAAGGGAGATTGAGAGCAGGAGGAGCAGAGAGAACGGTTTGGGTGGTATGTGTAGACAAGATTGATGCTGTAGCTCAGGGCAGAGTTGTGAATGGCTTTGTAAGTTGTTAGTAATTTAAATTTAATTCGCTGGGTGATCGGGAGCCAGTGTAGGGATTGGCGGAGAGGGATGGTGGACACTGAGTGGTTGGTAAGGTGGATAAGTCTGGCAGCAGCATTCATGATAGACTGAAGAAGGGATAGCCTATGGAGAGGTAGGCCTATGATAAGGGAGTTGCAATAGGCAAGGCGAGAGATAACAAGGGAGAAAATAAGTAGCTTGGTGGTTTCATTAGTCAAAAAGGGGCGAATTTTAGAGATGTTTCGGAGGTGAAGTCTACAAGCATTTGACAACAATTGGATTTGGGGCTTAAAGGACAGGTCAGAGTCTGGGATTACACCTAGTACTATGGCATTGGGGAAGGGATTGATGGTTGCATTAAATTTATTATTTTGATGGAAATGTCATGGGAGGGGGCACAAGCGGGGAGATTATCATTAACTCATTTTTAAAGAGATTTAGTTTAAGGAAGTAGTGCGACATCCATGCGGTTGTGTCACTATATAGCTTAGGGTTTCTCAATTAGGTTTCTGCAGCAGTTCCCCATGGCCTGCCACTCAATGGCAACTTCTGTGCATTCTTTGCCGGCTACAGCACGATATACTGGCAGGCAGAATGAGATCACCCCAACAGTACTCTGAGTCTGGGTTCTGACACCCACCACCGTAAGCCAACAGCACGGGGGTGAACATTTTCAGATGTGCATGTTGAAAGCATCATGGCTTCCAGAGTTGGCACAAGTAAATATAAAGTTATGTGTCCCTCTGGAAAAGATGGGGGCTACATCTGTAAATGAAGTTTGTCTAATAATTCCTCTGAGCTGAAGTCCATAGCAAACAATTTGAAATTGGACATAGTCTGAGCTGTAGATCAGGAAAAAAATTTACCCAAGACATGAAAAGGGTTCTTTCATTGTAAAAAGGTTGAGAAAGGTGGATATAGCTAGGAGCAGTCGGACATATACAACTGAACCTGTTCTATAATCTTGAAGACATGATACCACTCACCCAAGTGTAGTCCTCCGTTCTAACGAGGGTCAGTACCATTTATAGCCACATGGGTAACCACTCAATCTTAACATCATGGTGTTATGAAAGTGCAAATACAGAGAATGATTGTCCAAAAAACAAAGCTGCCGAGGAAGCCCCGCCCTTTGCATACGTGCAGCTGCGTGGCGGGGAAAGCCTCCGGAATCGCTCGGCGTGTTCGGGCTCTTCTCCAAACACGCCCAAGCTTTTTATCTTCCACGGTCATCCCCACTGGCCCTCCTCCCCGATCCAAGGGGCTGATACCAGGAGATGCAGGTTTTAACTGCTCCTTCCCTGCACCACTCTGCATTGAATAAAACTTCTGTGCTCTCCACCCCAGCCCTCCAAATGCCCCAGCCCTCCTGACACCCACCCCCCTGATGCCCTCCTGACACCCAACCCGATGCCCTCCTGACACCCATCCCCCTGATGCCCTCCTGACACCCAACCCGATGCCCTCCTAACACCCAACCCGATGCCCTCCTAACACCCACCCCCCTGATGCCCTCCTGACACCCACCCCCCCGACGCCCTCCTGACACCCACCCCCCGACGCCCTCCTGACACCCACCCCCCGACGCCCTCCTGACACGCACACCCCTAACGCCATCCTGACACGCACCCCCTGATGCCCTCCTGACACACACCCCCCTCATGCCCTCCTGACACCTACCCCCCTGATGCCCTCCTGACACCTACCCCCTGATGCCCTTATGGACACACAGCCCCCCTGATGCCACTTGACACTCCAGCCCTTCTAATGCACCATTCCAGCTGTCTTGATCCCACTGTACTATAATAGTACTGTGCTATCCTGACGCCCTCCCCCGTACCCCCCTATACCTTGCCCTCCTGACCCCAGTACTACCTACAACTGACCTCTGTACACTGCCCTACCTACTACTGACCTCTGCCCACTACCCTGCATTCTATTGACCCCTGTACACTGCCCTACATACTACTGACCTCTGTACACTGCCATACATACTACTGACCTCTGTACACTGCCCTACATACTACTGACCTCTGTACACTGCCCTACATACTACTGACCTCTGTACACTGCCCTACATACTACTGACCTCTGTACACTGCCCTACATACTACTGACCTCTGTACACTGCTCTACATACTACTGACCTCTGTACACTGCCCTGCATACTACTGACCTCTGTACACTGCCCTACATACTACTGACCTCTGTACAATGCCCTGCATCCTAATGACCCGTGTACACTGCCCTGCATCCTACTGACCCGTGTACACTGTCCTACCTACTATTGACCCCTGTACACTGCTCTACATACTACTGACCTCTGTACAATGACCTACATACTACTGACCCCTGTACACTATCCTACCTACTATTGACCTCTGTACACTGCCCTGCATCCTACTGACCTCTGTACACTGCCCTAAAGCCTACTGGCCTCTGTAAACTGGCCTACATACTACTGACCTATGTACACCGCGCTACACCATACTGACCCCTGTACATTGCCCTACGTACTACTGACCTCTGTACACTGCCCTGCATCCTACTGAGCCCTGTACACAGCCCTGCATCCTAATGACCTCTGTACACTTCCCCAACATACTACTGGCCTCTGTGCACTGCTCTACACCACCCCGTACGCTCTACACCATACTGGCCACTGTACATTGCCCTACGTACTACTGACCTCTGTACACTGCCCTGCATCCTACTGAGCCCTGTACACTGCCCTGCATCCTAATGACCTCTGTACACTTCCCCAACATACTACTGACCCCTGTACACTGCCCTGCATCCTACTGACCTCTATACACTGTCCTACATACTACTGACCTCTGTACACTGCCCTGCATCCTACTGACACCTTTAACACTGCCCTACATCCTACTAACCCCTGTACACTGCCCTACATCCTACTGACCCCTGTACACTGCCCTACATACTACTGACCTCTGTACACTGCCCTACATACTACTGACCTCTGTACACTGCCCTGCATCCTACTGACATCTGTATGCTGCTTGACCCACTTACAATGGCCAGAAATCAGAGCAGGCAGCCAGGCCTGAAACTAGTCAATAAAATCAGCCTGCAGTACCAGTTCTGTTTTCATGATGAACTCCGGCATCAGATTTGTGGGGATGACAAATTATTTCCCAGGCTTAAAAAAAAGTGTGAATGAAAGTGAATGCCAAGATTCTCTGAAGCTATTTTTTAAGGTAAGCCAAGTTTATATTTTTTAAATTACATTAGTTTTATTAGATTTTTCTAGGTTTTCTTTGTGCCATCTTTACTTTTAATTGGGGGGCTTGCTAGGAAATTTCTTTAAAGGGGGGGCTGCATCACGGTGATCTTTGATCTCTTCAATGGTGTCCAAGTAGATCTCCATCTCTCAAAGGTTGACTACCCCTGAGCTAAATGGTCTGCAGTTGCTCAGGCCTGATCTATCATTGGATTGACATTGACCTTAGAGTGGGGCTTTAACCACTTAAGGACCGCCCGCCGCAGTTGTACATTGGCTGTTTGAAGTGGAATAGAGTTGTTATGGCAGCAGATAGCTGCCATAACCCCGGTATCTTCTTCAATAGCGCGCAGTCCGCTTTCAGATAAAAGTGGTCTCTGTGGCAGATTCGCCACAAGATCACTTTTATCGGGGGCGGGAGAGGGCCCCTCTTCCTGCTGCGCTCCGGTGGTCTCCGCAGCTTACCGGAGCAGTCGGTATCGGCAGAGACGATCGGGTCCTCTCCCCTCAACAGCCTGGAGCCAAGTGAGGGGAAGATGGCCCCCACTCGGCTCCATACAATTGGATGGCGGAAGCGACGTCAAACGTCACTTCCGCCCAATGGTCTTAAAAGGGGAAATTTTTTTGGTAAAAAAAGAAAATTTTTTTTCATTTTATTTTTTATTGCATCTTTTTGACCCCAGATCTCACATTTAAGGGTCATGCTTGTTTTCTATTACAAGGGATTTTTTTTTCATTCCTTGCAATAGGAATAAAATTGACCAAACATTTTTTTTTTAAAAAAAGGACAGTGTAAAATGAAAAAGTAAAATGAATAAGAAAAAACATTTTTTTAAAGCGCCCCGTCCCGCCGAGCTTGCGCACAGAAGCGAACGCATACATAAGTCGCGCCCACATATGAAAAAGAGTTATGCCCTGTACACACGATAGGATTTTCCGATGGAAAATGTGTGATAGGACCTTGTTGTCGGAAATTCCGACCGTGTGTGGGCTCCATCACACATTTTCCATAGGAATTTCTGACACACAAAGTTTGAGAGCAGGATATAAAATTTTCCGGATTTTGTTGTCGGAAATTGCGATCGTGTGTACACAAATCCAAAGCACAAAGTGCCACGCATGCTCAGAATAAAATTAAGAGACGAAAGCTATTGGCTACTGCCCCGTTTATAGTCCCGTACGTGTTTTACATCACCACGTTCAGAACTATCGGATTTTCCAACAACTTTGTGTGACCGTGTGTATGCAAGACAAGTTTGAGCCGACATCCGTCGGAAAAAATCCATGGATTTTGTTGTCGGAATGTCTGATCAATGTCCGACCGTGTGTACGGGGCATAAGTGTAATAATTATAGCACTAGACCTCCTCTGTAATTCTAAACTGGCAACTTGTAGAAATTTTTAAGCTTATGGAGATTTTTTGTCACCATTCCACGAGCAGGCGTAATTTTGAAGCGTGAAATGTTGGGTATCAATTTACTCTGCGTAACATTATCTTTCACAATATAAAAAAAAAACTGGGCCAACTTTACTGTTGTCTTATTTTTTAATTTAAAAACATTTATTTTTTCCCAAAAAAATTGCACTTGTAAGACTGCTGCGCAAATACGGTGTGACAAAGTATTGCAACGACCATTTTGCAATGACCATTTTATTCTCTAGGGTGTCTGGAAAAAAAAGTTGAATGGGTGTTAGAGGGGGGCAGTGCCTGTGCACCCACAATGCACAGGCCGCAACTGGCCAACCATCTGCTCTAAAAAAACTGTACTGCAGCTGCAAGCATCGCTCCGATAAAACCCCTTCAAGCCTGAGAGCAAATTTGGTCGGTCAGTCGGCGTGAAGGGGTTAAGTGGGGTTTGCCAGAAAGTTTCTAAATACTCAAGGGATGTGGTGCTGTAGCTGATGATTCGCCCACCCTAATTCAGATTGCCAGAAAGTTTGTGAACTTTGAACAAGACTCATGAAAATGTTTGTCAAACCCTGGAAGATTCACTCATCCCTAATCATGGGCAAACACAAGGTGAACAGACTACAAGTGGTCATGCCATAACACATTTCACAAGCATGGTCCACCATAGCAAACAAGTGTAGTCAATGTTGGAGGGAGAGGATATAGACAGAAGCTGGAGAATATCACCAAAATTGAGAAGCAAAAAAGTACAAAAAAAATGTGGAATTTCACGAAAGTAAAAAAAAAAAAGGCAACTGTTAAGAAAAAAAAGCAATTTAGCAAACGAAATGTCATCCAGATAGGGGTTACATCTACTTTAACAAACAAAACCTTGGCAAAATGAAAAACTAAAGATATTCCAGTTGTGACGTTTAATGGCTCTGAAAGTGAACCTTACCATTTCCTGCTCAGCCAATTTCCATAATTTCTTATGGAAGGCTTAAAAAAGGGTTTTGTTGCAACCAAGGGATGGGGGCATTTTATGTTCTTGCTTGTTAATTTACTAAAGTAAGTTCTAAAATGAATGGGATTCTGCTTGGTTTAAGTGATTCTTTTCATGCAGACCTTGTTTACCAGAGATGGATTTATCTCACCATGGTGTGCCTTGGAGCATAACTTGATAGCATTCATTTGTAATTGTTACTTACCATAAAGTGAGTGTTCCAAGTCTTCATCACAGCTGCATCTATTTTCATACCTATTTTCCTAAGTATGTCATAAAATAATTTATCTAAAAAGTACATTTTTACCATGACTCACTCACTCACTACGATGTGCAGAATGGAAAAAAGCCTTAATAAAAAAAAAAAAAAAAAAGGTAAAAATTTAGAAAAATATGGTTTGATGAAAATTATTTTTCACTGTGCAGCTAGATACCGTCACCTTCCAATTACATTTTAGGATCTTACATTCTAACCAAGGTACTCTCGGAAAATTTCTAAAAAAAAAAAAAAAAAAATCTTATATTGAAAAAAATAATATACAAGTAGCAAAAAACATGTCCATTCCTTGAATATGGTTGGCATTCCAAATATTTTGTCATAGGATGTTTGAGCTTTTGGCGGAAGATCTTCCAGCTCCTCTCTGAATTAACAGGTATTTTAAACACCACCAGACCCTGCTCTAGCATTATTAAATCTGGGAATCAAACGTTTTCCATCTAATTTCTATGTTTAGGCATGTGCAATTCGTTTCGTTCCGAATTAGTTTTTTAACGAATTTCGACAAATTCGTTAATTCGGGAATATCCGAATTAACGAAAACCCGTTTCATTAATTTTTTCCGAATATTCGGAAATTCGATAAAATTGGACATTCGTACATTAGTAAATTAGTGAATTTGTAAATTTGTAAATTCGAAAATTCGGAAATCTGAAATAATAGTTAACTAATAATAACTTAACTATTAGTAATTACTAGTAACTTTTAAATTATAGGTATTGTAATTTCCTTTCAAATTTGGCGGTTAGTGAACGTAACACATACAAATTTATCCAAAGTTATGAATGATCCGAAAAAACGGAATGGAACGTAATGAATTAATAATAATAAATAACAATAATAATAATAACGTTTTATTATTATTATTTATTATTAATTTGTTCCGTTCCATTTGTTTAGATGCAGCATTCATTTTGGATAATTCGTAACTTCGGATAAATTCGTATTTGTTACGTTCACTGACAGTCAAATTTGAAAGGAAATTACAATACCTATAATTTAATAGTTAGTTACTATTTCAGATTTTTGAATTTTCGGGTTTTTGGATTTTCAAACTTCGAATTTACAAATTTCCAAATTTTCTAATTTACAAATGTACGATTTTACGAATTTACAAATGTACAAATGTAAAAATGTACGAATGTACGAATGAACGAATGTTCGAATTTACATATGTAAAAATGTACGAATGTACGAATTTACAAATGTACAAATGTAAAAATGTACGAATGTACGAATGAACGCATTTACGAACTTATGAATGAACGCATTTATGAATCGCGATCATAACGAATGACCCGAAAAAAAATAATAAACTAATGAAACGAAAACGGAAATGAACAAATTTTTTGGCTGTGCACATGTCTAATATTGTTGCAGTTCATGTGTTGTTGGCAGCAAAAATTCAACAGTTGTCCGTGTGTAGTATTCATCCAACAGTCTAAATAGATCACCATGTTTTGCTCCAAACCACCACCTTTACACACTCACCAGCTATTGAGCTGCATCCAGAGGCGTAGCTTGAAGCTTGTGGGCCCCAATGCAAAAGTTGACCTGGGCCACCCCCCCCACTACTTCCAACGTGCGTGCAGATACATCAACCGCACGCCAAGATACTCAAAGTAGCTTAAGAGTTTTGAGTTCCCAGAGTTCCTCTTTACATCAGAGGACAGGGATTACCGTTGGAGAATCAGAGGGCAGGGACCCCTGGCAGGTCTCCTTTCCCATCCCAGTACTGTATACAGCTTCCCCCCACACGCACACACACTACACAGGGCTGAAATCACATTCCTTTACACACAATCTGTCAGTCTTCACAGGGTGTACCTGGCTTTTATGTTGCCCTTCTGACCTGTGAAATTCTCTGTTCAGAACGGCAGTGTAGTTACAGTAGACAGACACACCCAGGGCAGATCATGGCTAACTGGCTGTGTTGTAAAGAAATGTCATTTCAGCCCTGTGGAGGAGGAACAGTATAGAGTGCTGTAATGGGAAAGGAGCTCAACAGCCGTGCATATCATGCAGGGTGGACGGGGTGGTCAGGGGGCTTTGGGGCGGGGAAGGCAACTTAGATCTGGGAGGGCAAAGCCATGTGACACAAAATCTGGAGCCTGCAGCTCTTCAGGGACCCTCCGAGGAGGTGTTAAGGGATTAGTTTTAGAAATTTCTGAAGGTTTCTCTGTCAGTGTTGGCAGGTGTTTGGGGAAGGTCACCTCCCCGAGGGGTGTGTCTTTTCCCCAGTTGTCAGGGAAGTGGGGTAAGTAGACATCCCCGGGTGGGGGAGTACAGAGAATCTCAGCTGGTGACTAGGAGACACTGAGCAGTGTCATACCTTACCAGTAACATCGGTCCCATCATGGCTACGGGACGGCACTCTCCTCTTGCCTCGCTGAGCTCAGTTACCATTCCATGTTGCCAGCACACAGCACAGACACTTCCCCATCCTGGGCTGTTTTCACCTTGTGCTGCTCTCCATTCAGGAAATGGCTCACAGCTTCTCCCCAGCCAATGGGAACAGAGGGGTGTGGACTGTGGACGGCAAAGTAGAAGCCCAGTACTGGAGTGTGGCTGTGGGGCCCTAGGGCAGATCAGAGCTGGATTTTGTGGAGGATATGATAATATGACAGGGAGGCTACAGGGAGTCGGGTGGAAGATGGAGAAGGAATGCTGAGGAGGCTGTCGGTGGCCCTTGAGGGTAACCCCCTAGTCTGGGAGGGGGGGTGACCTTGGGCCTGGGGCTTGGGTGTTGGAGGGATCCTCTTACAACACACAGAGGAGTCCTGACCTGGATGCATGGGAGCAGGTGTGAGGACAGTGGGAGAGAGTCAGCGTGTCCAGGAGATAGATGGGTGGGCTAGTGAAAGGGGCAGCAGCAGCCAGGAAGGCTGACAGTGCCTGAGTGGTGGTACTTGGATCAGTAGCCACAGGGATAGAAGCTGGACACTGTTTTTGCTACAAACCCCAAAGGGCCCATGGTCCCTGCCTGTAAAAGGCTTTTGCTACAAGATCTGACTGTTGCCTTTTTGCCAGATCAATTATCAGTGTGCCAGCTAGGATTTCTGCAAGAAAGTGTGCTGGAGAAAGGATAGAGGAGTATATATAGACTGTATATAGCAAAGTTGTCCCTGAATGGTTGTTCTAAGTCAAGGGGGCATCCCATAATATCCCTATTCTCTATCCAAGTTTTATCCCCTTAATAAAATACAAAAACAAGCACTGGGCTGTTCCTTGACTCTGGAAGCCTGTGAAGATTTGGTGTGCCTGGCTGTGCAGGGTGGGGGGATCCCATTTCACTTGCAGCTCCTACATGGGGTGCACTACATATTCATTATTGATCATGCTACACTTTTGTTTTCACAATTTATTTTGGGCTTTGTATACTTACTTTGCTTGCTAGCTGCCTAAGTATTGCTCTTATCGGCTTTCAAAAGCTAAGCGGAGTAAGACATGGTCTGTAAATGGATGGGAGACCGCCTTACTTGCTAGCTGCATAAATATTCTCTTTTTTCCTAGCGCTGACTATTTCTTTTGAGCAGGAAAAAATCGCTATAAAAAAGATTTTGGAGAAAGGAGCTTTGCACCTAATCTGTCCAAAGTACTTGCTATACTTTAAATCCATTATAAATACGAGAAGGCTCTTACTAATACATCAAACCCGCTAGCCACCTTCAAATACTCCTGGAAAGCGTGGGTTGACTGTTGTAAATGATTTTTTACCGAATATTAGAGGTGCAATTAGTTACGAATCGAGATTTGGACAAAATATTTGTTATTCAGAGATCTGAATTTATCCGAATCACAATAGTAATGACTTTAAACTAATCCAAATTAAAATTAAAAACAAATTCGTATTCATTCATTTCATTTGGAAGACAAGATTCAGTAGTTGGGGCCTTTTGTTAATATTTGAAGCTTCTGAAATAACGTAACGAACTAACAAATGATCTCTAGTGAGAGTACTGTGAATTATAAAAAATACAATACATACGTAATGAAAACATTTTGCAATAAATAGTTATAGTAAGGTATAAAATTGAAATAAGAGGATTTCTATTCATTGCGGATGGAGGTGATCTACCAGAATCTACGAATCATAACATAAGGCTGCACCACAAAATTGAGGACATGTGCTAGGCTTGGCACATGTGTCAACTTTCCCTGTTGAAGGACGTACAGAAGGTTAGTGCCATGATCGCACACCACCATTCCTGGCTCAAGCTTCTGTGGCATGAACCACCTCTAGGCCTGCCCCTGCAGAGCTGAAAAAAATCTCTACTCTGGTGTGGCTCCTGTCCCTTAGACAGACCAGCTGAAGCACTGCATGGCATCTTTTAGCTTGTCTCATGAAATAGCCCCTTGAACGCTTAGGGAGTACTGGTGGTTCTTAGGACAATTCAGCGGAGGAGGGGGTGGAGTTGAATGATCTTGTATCACCACCACCATCCTTATATGGAAATGGCGGAAAAACAAGCTCCAGCACTGAGCTCTGTCCTGTATCCTTCCTATTTGCAAGCAGAGTTACCCAGTGTGTTGTGAACAAAATATATCATGCTTGACCAGGTTTGCTCTGGACCACAAGTCAGCAGTAAGGTGGACCTTGCTGTTGACTGCCTTGTCCAACAATGCCAAAACATTGCCTTCTACGTGATGGTACAGACCTGGAATGGCCTTACGTGCAAAGAAAAAGCAACTGGGAACCTGCCATTGTGGTACAGCAAATTCTGCAAATTCACGAACAAGGGCAGAATCCAACAGACAGAAAGCAATTTGGACAAGCTAGAATTTCGATGCTGGCCATGTGGGTGGCAGGGAGTGCATTTTCATTTTCACTGCAGCAGCTGGGGCAGAGAAATTTGCCTGCTATACTCTACAGCTGACGGCGTGCTGCAAGGACCTGTGACACCCTTTTCTATACCATCATCCCGGTCAGTGGAGGCTGCTGAGGGGTCATGTGATATAGCGGGGGTCGACATGAAAGGTGAGGAGTGAGGTTTTTGATTCGAATGTGGCTGACAAATTTTTCCCATTTAAGAACTGCAATGTGTTTACATTTCATATTCATTTACAAATTCAATTCACATTAAAATTTCATTATTGCGGACAAATTTCTTTTTTATTTCTGAGGATTTGTGTACATTTGATACTATGGCGATTCTGAATTTGGATACATTTGAATTTCTGTATAAAACCAAAAATTCATCTGAATTTAAATTCGTAACAAATTGAATTGCACATGTCTAGCCAGTAGTACCAAGTCACATTTAACTAGACTTTTTGCAGGAAAGAGAAAGTGGAGGTGAGGCGATGGACTCAGATCTTTACCCATTGATAAGAAGTCATTGGTTGAGCCTAATAACTTGGAATGATCATCTCTTCACAAAAGCAGAGGGACCCCCCCAAAACAGAGGGGATCACCTAAATGTTAAGCAAGTCAAAAAAGTGTTCAATGATTTCAGGAGTACAAAAGTCTTTAACTAATATCACAAGTAGGATGGGCTCAAAAGGCCCAAGCCAATGTGTTTCAGAGGCCATATTCCCCCTTCATCAGGGGCTAAGTGACATTGTTCCAGGGAAGAGCTGCAAACCTTTGGCTTTGGGGTGCAAACAAAATCTATAATCCCTTTTATGGTAGGAACACATTTCAGTGGGCTAAAGAAAGTGTGCCAAGGAAAGTAAGCATTGGTGAGCTCAGTGAAAGGTGGGCGTTACTCAAGCACGTAGTTTGTTGTGACACACCTTGCCACATCTTCCATCACAGCTTCCCTTGCATTCAGTCACATGACATGACTGAGCAGCAAAGGAATTTGGTGCTGGAAGACTCCGAAATCAATGCCTAAATGGTGAAGTAACTTAGGGTCACCAGCCCAGCATACCTGATGAAAGGTACTCGCTCTGGGGAAAAATGCTCCCTACCATGCAGCCAAGTCCTCAGCTCAATGTTCATTGGTGCCCCAGACAAAACTGAACTCCAGGTATGATCTTAATTGCATAGTTACTTTGGTCTACCTTGGATGAATGTATGTAATGTATGCAGGGCTTTTTTTCTCAAACAATAGGTGCTGGAACTTAACCACGGCCCCACAAAACCCCTCCCCTCACACACACCCTGCAAATCACAAATAGTGGGTGTGTTCAGTCAAATTTCACGAAAACAGTAGGAGGGTCTTAAAGGGGCATTAAATACCAGGATTGCATTACATACAGAGTGCAGAGCTGTGATTGTGGTGAGCAGGCACCAAAGTGTCTGAGCCAAATGTGGTGGAACTGAGTTCCACCAAGTTCCCCCTGAAAAAAGCCCTAAATGTATGCATATTTCATACTTGATGGACCGCTGTGGAAGCTGAGAAACACTGTATTAGTTGGCATATGGGAAGGTGCAGCATGATGCGGCGGGCAGAAAACACGTGTTCAAATGCAGTAACAGAATAATATTTGAACAGAAGTCCAACAATACACAACAGACCCGGTGAGAAGGCAACCCGACCGGTAGCACTTACAAGTTGTAGCAGCTAAGAGAGAGTAGATTAAAGACTCAGATGTGCCAACAGCATCTGTCTCAAGCAGTGGTATGCAGTCTTCCCAGTCTCTAACTAAATGGGGAGGCTTCCAGGATGGAGTGTCCCTGCACTTACCCTACTCCTCTGGAACCATCCCCTGAAACAAAGCATTGTCCCTGACGGACAGGTAAAATGTGCCCCGGAGTCAGGGTCCTAAATAGACTCTGTCTGACTCAAGATGGCCCCCAAAGTAACATGGGGTGCCAACATGCAATCGGATAGCTGCCTCCCAGTGACCGAGGAAACCATAGAGGAAGTAGTTTCCCCTCAACTTCCTCCCCCATCTGCATTGCCACTGCGGATAAACATTACCTGGAGAAAATAGATTGCACCTGCCCACAGGCGCTACTACAGTGATCATCATGATTTTTTGGTTCCTGTGCCCAGTAACTGCCCCGCTGCATACCAACCACAAAGAGTCTATAGTTTGCACCACTGCCATTCACAGAATGCCTTGTATATTTTCAATGCATACAAGGTGTTCTCTGATTGGACAAGGTGGAGCGGTGGGGTGGTGACGTCCTGGAGCTCAGCTTTAATGGCACCATGGTGTTTGGTTTATTAAAAAAAAAGGAATAGGGTAGTTTCATCAAATTCCACACCTTTCCTCGTGTTCTTGGACATTAACACTAACCCTTGACACCAGTGGCAGCTGGTGCTCAAAATTTTGGGGGGGGGCGCAAACAAACTGAAAACTACTGAAACCCCATCAAATGCAGCCACTATGCCCGTCATATGCAGCTACTTGTGCCCCATCATATGCAGCCACTTGTGCCCCATCATACGCAGCCACTTGTGCCCCATCATACGCAGCCACTTGTGCCCCATCATACGCAGCCACTGTGCCCCAACATACGCAGCCACTGTGCCCCATCATACGCAGCCACTGTGCCCCATCATATGCAGACACTGTGCCCCATCATACGCAGACACTGTGCCCAGTATATGCAGCCACTTGTGCCCAGTATATGCAGCCACTTGTGCCCATCAAATGCAGCCACTTGTGCCCGTCAAATGCTGCCACTTGTGCCCATCAAATGCAGCCACTTGTGCCCATCAAATGCAGCCACTTTTCCCCAGTATATGCAGCCATTTGGGTCCATCAAATGCAGCCAGGCGAGTCCCCCAGCTGTCACTTCACTAACACCACCCCCAGCGGCCGGTCCAGAGGCACTTACTGACTGACAGGGCTCTCCTCCACTTCTGTAGTGGTGGGAAGCGGCGGCTGTTGCTCCTGTGTCCGCTCGGCTCCTTAGGCTTCCTCCGCCGTGTCTCCTCTTCCATCAAAGCGTTAGGCATCCAACAGGATCGCCTAATGCTTTGGCCAATTGGGAGACAGGTCTCACTGACCTGCCTGCTGATTGACAGGGAGGAACGTTAGTGTGAAAATTGTGAAAATTAATTCGCTGTGCCACACAACATGGTTGGATCGGGACCCAGTGCTCTGGGCCCCGAGCCAACCCTATTTTGAAGTCTATTAAAGCCTCTGGCTCTAACACATGCTTCAAAATACACACCCCGCCTATCCCCACCATAGTATTTCATTTCATGTGTCTGGGATCCTGAAAGGGGCTGGGCACATGAATGGGGAGGGCGGCGGAGGTGTCATGGGGAGGGGGTGGCGTCTGTGCACCCACAATGCACGGGCTGCCACTGCTTGATATGCGCCATGCTTATTAGATTAAAGTGACTCATTGACCTATTGAAACTAGGAGGTGCACCATGTTGAGAGGGGCACCACCACTGACAGGAGTAGTGACAGAGACATAACTACTCCAGTCAGCACAGCAATGAGGGCAAGGAAAAGAGGGCTCCCCCTTCTCCCTCCTCCTAGTGCAGTGCTCCTGCTGCCTGTATTGTTCTATCATTAAGCAGCAATGGCAGTCTGGAACTTCAACTTCCAGCTGCACTTCTTGCAGCCATGAGAGAACTGCTGAAAGGGTCAGTGTGAGTGGTTATGGATACCACCTCTGCGTGGGCTGAGCAAACCTTACCGGGAAAGTTTGTGTGTGCAGCATGCACGAAGGAGAGAGCCAGGTAACCCTTCTCCGGGTGGGCATGGCTTGTCTTTTTCTAGGACCAGGAGTTGAGCGGAGGTTGGCTGATTCCTCACGAGCTCTCACTACACAGAACTGATCTTTCAGCTGTAGCCAACAGCAGGGACGTTGGCTGGTCAGGCACTGGCTAGTATCAAAGCCCTATACACACAGGTTACATTTGCGGTGATCGTTAGAGCGAGAGCAATAATTCTAGCACTAGACCTCTTCTGTAACTCTAAACATGTAATCTAAAAAAAATTAAAGCGTCGCCTATGGAGATTTTTAAGTACTGAAGTTTGGCGCCATTCCACGAGTGTGCACAATTTTAAAGCATTACATGTTAGGCATCTATTAACTTGGCGTAACATCATCTTTCACATTAAACAAAAAAAATAAAAAATCTGGTTATCTTTAGCGTTTTTTTTTTTTCATTCGTTTAACTGTTTTTTCCGAAAAAAAAGGAATTTGAAAAATTGCTGCGCAAATACCATGTAGCATAAAAAGTTGCAATGACCACCATTTTATTGCCTAGGGTGTCTGCTAAAACAATATATATATATATAATGTTTGGGGGTTCTGAGTAATGTTCTAGCAAAAAAAAGATGATTATTACATGTAGGAGAGAAATGTCAGAATTGGCCTGGGTAGCAAGGGGTTAATTACCATAAGTAATATAAAAATAATTATTATATATTGTTTTAAAGGTATTTTACTATACTTTCAAAAACTGTACTCAAGCAGGTGGCAAATTACTGAAGTTTGAAGTTATAACTTCCAAACAGTAATTTCACAGTAAATAGATAAATAAATGATCTTATAACATATGGCATAATAATATATGATTTAGCTTGAATAGAACAGTACCTTTTCAACAGCAGCAAATTCTCATTCTTCGTCATAACTGTGTGTGAAAAAACACAGGATTGTGGGTAAATCTTATACCCAAAAAACACATTTTTTTCCTTGTAGTTAAGAGGGCTGGGCTGGAAGGGAGTATTTGTCTTTTAGACACACACCCCCTTCTATGACACTACAGTGAGAGGCGTGACTCCACTGCAGCATTTTTATTGGACAGCTTGGGCTAATGGTACTTTACCATTGGTCCAGGACTCCAAGCTGTCCATTGAGCTCAGTGCCTCTGACAAGAAGTGAGGAACGACACTGTGAGCTCATCCTCTCAGTCTGCTGCAAACAATGCCAGCTTGTATTTAAACTGGCCGCTCTGTATGTAGCTTCTGACAGGCTGCGCAGGGAGTCCTCTATCTCCGGAACCATAGGTCATAGGAGCCCAAATTTTTACCAGTGGTGGGGTAGGACTTAGGCTTTGGGGTCTCTGTGACCTCAGGTCACCGAGCTACAACCCACGAAGCTCGATTTTTATTTTATGTCCTCAGGATTGCAGTCAGGATCCTCGTGGTCCTCAGGATTGCCCCACCAGCAGGTGAGCAAGCCAGAGCCCAGTAGCAGATATAGCAGGTAGGGATCAAACAGAAGTAAAACCAGTAAACAAGCCAAAGGTCAGTGACAAGTGATTGCAGGTTGGGATCAAGCAGAGGTGTAGTCAAGGAACAAGCCAAAAGTCAGTAACGATTGGTAAGCAGAAATACAGATGGCAGCAGAAGTGACAAGAGCGAGATATTGGCTGGAGAGCGCATAATAATCTGGCAAACTGGAAGTGCAAAGGCATGACTTAAATTGGAAGTTCATGTGAGAAGCAAGAAGTTCAGGGTTCAGAAGAAACAAGGCAAAAAGCAAGATTATCTGAGGGATTGTCTAGGGAGCTGTCCAGCATCTCAGGTGGCTCAGCAAGAGACATCACCAGACACAGCAGATGTTGCAAGTTCAGACTTGGGTCCTGACACATATTAGAGCAGTTAACCCTTGCAGTGTGGGCACAGCCCTTCAGCAAGGGAGGACTTTTAGTTTTCCGGGTGTTGGACTTTAAGAACGTTAGTTTCATAACCATCATTACCGACTTATTGCTTTATATTTTGTTGCTTTGTTGTCGCTACATGACAAAACTACTCCCATTATATCTTTAGACAAGCTTAAGAATAACACCCCAGGCAACTCTACATTTAAAATGGAAATCTTTTTTTGATTGCAAAAACCTCTTTAAAAACAATTTAAAGTAAAGTTCCTTTCATCCCTATTCCCGTTGATTTACATATCTGTCAACACAATGTATATGTCTTTTTGTTTAATCCACATAACAGAGTTAATAAATTCTCAACCATCAATAGTGCCTCTTTCTTTTGCAACAAAGTACATTATTTTTTGCATCCACAAAGCTGATACTTTGTATAGGTAAAAGAACCCCTTCATGACACCATGAGGAAGCAACTGTGTGATGTTAAATGCACCAAATGAAACCAATTAAACAATAGCCTATATTTAAAAACTGTATTTAATAATACAGATAATTAGCATCCACATAAAAAGTAATAACCAGGCACACTGCGAAGATATAGGTAACCATTGCATATGTGCAGCGTAAAATATCAATGCATTTTGCGATGGTCACCTTTTCAGGACAACAACAAAATGCATTCATAATGTACGCTGTGTATATGCAACCGTTACCTTTATCTCCAATTGCTTCCATTTGGTACTTTTGGTTTAACAGTTTCTTCCTCATGTTGTCATGAAGGGGTTCTTTTTACCTATGATTTCCTGGGATGGCACCAAATAGACAGTTCACCTGTGGTTTATGATTCCCACCATATTTGACTCTCAGCTGATACATTGCATAATGTGCGCATTTTCCTGCAGCCATTTATACTTGAGGCTTTCAGATTTGCTAGCTGCTGAGGCCTGTAGGCAGTACCTGGACAGGTTTATCCAGTGCTCAGCGCAAGGATACAGGACTGCGCTCTCTCTCCCGCTGCTAATTAATGCCGTAGAATGGGTTTACCTCCCTGTGCCCTTTACCTGCCCCTTCCTTTGGCTGTCCATGGTTCACATGGAGTGTGCATTTCACATGCATGACCAATTGCTTGCTTTCCAATATTTAGAAGGTAGTTGCAAATGTGTCAGTTCTGGGTGGATGGGGCAGAGAGTGGGTATGTTGGAGCACAGTATGACAGCGGACATTAAGCTGCAGCCCACTGGTAGCCAACACTGATCTAGAGTGTGCATGATATGAGTGGGTGGCCTTCCACCTTTGCACCCAGGGCAGCTGCCCTCCCAGCCCACTCCTTGTCCTGGCCCTTCCTGTAGGAGATACACTACTCTACTTCAGGAATCTTGATTGCCATCTAAGACAATCTTCCCATAACAATTTAGAAAAGGCCCCCTTCTGTTCAAGGCCTGCACAAAGCATGGATCTCAACCCTATTTAACACCTTTGGAATGGATTGAAATGCTGATTAAGTCAGTTCCTTTTGTCCAACATTAGTACCTGACCTCACAAATGTTCTGTTGCCGAATGGGCACACATTTCCACAGATTCACTCCAAAACAAACAAAATTAGTGGAAGGCCTTCCCAGAAGAGTGGAGACAGTTGTAGCCACAAAGTTGGATATGGTGGGGGTGGGGTGAACAACAGTAATGCCTTTGCTGGTTTTGGAATGGGAGGTTTAACATGCTCAGATAGGTGTGATGGTCAGGTGTCTACAAGTATTAGCCCATACAGTCTAATGCCCTGTACACACGGTTGGACATTGATCGGACATTCCGACAACAAAATCTATGGATTTTTTCCGACGGATGTTGGCTCAAACTTGTCTTGCATACACACGGTCACACAAAGTGTCGGAAAATCTGATCGTTCTGAACGCTGTGACGTAAAACACGTACGTCAGGACTATAAACGGGGCAGTAGCCAATAGCTTTCGTCTCCTAATTTATTCTGAGAATGCGTGGCACTTTGTGTGTCGGATTTGTGTACACACGATCGGAATTTAACTGATCGGATTTTGTTGTCGGAAAATTTTATAGCCTGCTCTGAAACTTTGTGTGTTGGAAATTCCTATGGAAAATGTGTGATGAATGTGTGATGGAGTCTACACACGGTCGGAATTTCCGACAACAAGGCCCTATCGTGTGTACAGGGCATTAGTCTGTATCAATAATTCACTGTGAAATCTGCCCAACGAATATTCAGCCAAGAGGTTTTCCCAAGGAATTGAAGGGATTCACACATCAGTTTCTACCTACATTCACTGTTCATTATGCAGGCAGTTTATGTCCGAGCTCTGCAAAATTCTAATGTTGGCGATGTGAATCTCATTTGAATGCCAAAGTACAATAGAGGTTTTTTTCAGATTCCTGTTTGCATCTTCTGTACGAATCTTTGGGTGAATCTTATTAAATAGAGGAAGATCATTCATTCTTCTTCGGCACTAATGCCCAATGCTGACGACAAGATGGGGCTTATGTACCAACTAACTTACCTATCATGTTGAAATTGATGAAGGGGGCAATCAGGCGCACTGTGGAGGGTCATTGTCCAGAACCATGAATCAGACTGAGACAGAACTTTTAACGTAATGGTAAAAATGGTACAGATCAGTAAACGTAGTCAAAACAGAGAGATCGGAAGCCAATGCGGGTAGTCAGACAATCCAGTAATCAGGAAACCAGAGATCAGCGTAGTCGGAGGCAGAAGAACAGGATCAAAAACCAGAAGGGTCGTCAGCCAGGCAAAGTCTTTCACAGGAACACAGCAGAGACTCTCCAGATATGTTGACCAAGGTGAAGGTATGAAAGGAATGAACAAGGCAGTTTAAATAGCCAGAAGGGGCTGGCTGTGGGCAGGATTGATGAGCAGGAAATGATCACCAGGTGAGGCACAGTGGAAACCATGAGTGCTGACAATTATCCATCAGCTGTGCAGCCTAAGCATAGATATAAGAGCTGCTGAGAGCCCAGCCCTGACAGTCATATGAAAACAGACTGCAGTAAGTACAGCGTCAAATAAGATTTTTAAATGACGAGGAGGGGGATATTGGAGAAATGGACTTTGGACATTTTGGAGAATATTAGGAATCTTAGAGCTATATTTCAAAGCAGTACATCAACTGTACAAAAGCAAAGCAGTTGCTTAAATGAGCAATAATTGCGTGTCTTGCCATTGTTTGAATAGCACAAAGATCCAGATGGGAGATCTGGAAGGAGGAAAAAACAAGTTTTGGAAGAAGCGGAGCCTAAAATAAAACATTGAAAAGCTAATATGCACCACAAAAAGGCTATAATCGTTTCTCTCTAGACATGCAGTTAATATTGAAAGTCAAATTACTGCTCTGTGAGCTAATGGGGCTGATGGAAATGTAAAACCGGCCATTTTATGCGGCAGTCTGAAGCACATATAGCTGACCCTCAAACGCTCCACCCAGTCGTCAGACATGTGAAGCTCCACAAGGCATGAGGCAAGAAACTGGATTTTTAGTTTAGACTGAGGTGGCGTGCACATGGCTCTCCGGAGCCCTGTAAGACAATAGGGAAACTCACAGCTACTGTCTGTATATTCAAGTCAACTGCCCACCTCTGAAATTTTTTTTCAATGTACTCAGGTTAATATAGCAGGAACAGTGATCATATAAAGGGGTGAGCCGAATACCCCCCTGTTTCGGTTCGCAGCAGAACATGCAAAAAGTTTGTTCGAACACGCAAACACCGTTAAAGCCTATGGGACAGGAACGTGAAAAATCAAAAGTGCTAATTTTAAAGGCTTATATGCAAGTTATTGTAATAAAAAGTGTTTGGGGACCCGGGTCCTGCCCCAGGAAACATGTATCAATGCAAAAAAAATTTTTTTTTTAAAACGGCCGTTTTTTTTCGGGAGCACTGATTTTAATAATGCTTAAAGTGAAACAATAAAAATTAAATATTCCTTTAAATATCAGGCCTTTAGGGGTGTCTATAGTATGCCTGTAAAGTGGCGCAAATTTCCTGTGCTTAGAACAATACCACAGCAAAATTACATTTCTAAACGAAAAAAAAAAAATTTAAAAATGCTTGCGGCTGTAATGTATTGTCGGGTCCCGGCAATATAGATGAAAATCATTGAGAAAAATGGCATGGGCCTCCCCCCACCCCCCAGCCCATTACCAGGCCCTTGGGTCTGTTATGGATATTAAGGGAACCCCACACCCAAATTTTTTAAAAAATGGCACGGGGGCCCCCCCAGGCACTATATACTCTGAACAGAAGTATATATACTATACGGCCTGCCCTATATACTCTGCAGAAAATTGGGCCTTAGGTGTTGGTGGTACCAGAACACTGTAAGTCCTCACAGTTACTCTTAGTGAGCGCAGGAATGGGCCCTGCTATGAAATATTATATCAATAATTGTATTTACATGCCCCTGTTATACAGGGGCAAAAAAAATTGGGCCTTGGGTGGTGGTGCCACAACAATGTAAGCCCTCACAGATACTCTTGGCGAGCGCAGCAACAGGCCCTGCTGTGAAATACTATATCAAAAATTGTAATTACATGCCCCTGTTAAACAGGGGCAAAAAAATTGGGCTTTGGGTGGTGGTTCCCTAAACCAAAAATATTGTTGGAAGCTAGCATCATCAAGATTGAGGAGGAACAGGATAGTCTGCAGGACTGCATAGGCAGTCTTCAAGGGATCCCACATCCATAGAAAAATCAATTGGTTACATCAGCATCAGGTGCTTGATAGCTGCTGATCCAAGACTGATTAATTTTTATGAAGTTGAGCCTATCAACAGTCTGTGGACAGGCGCACTCTCTGATCCGTTACAAACCCTCCAGCAGCACTGAACGTGCTTTCAGAAAGAACGCTGGATGCAGGACAGGCCAGTAGTTCAATTGCATATTGAGCAAGTTCTGGCCAGTGGTCCATCCTCAAGTCCCAGTAACCCAGTAGATGGTCTGTTGGAAAGGTCTCCAAGTCTGCTCTTTCCCCTAGATATTCCTGCACCATGTAATGCTGGCGATGGTTGCTTGAACCGATCAGACCTTGGCGCTGAGGACTAAAAAATTGTCTAAAGGCATTGGTCAGCCGGCCACCTTCTCCACCGCTCTTCCTCTGACTGAACGAAGCCTCAGCAACACATTGTCCAGCACCAGGAAATTGTAACCTCCCAGGGTCTGGAAACGCATTGCACAAACCTTTCTTCAAGGCCTCCTGAAGATGTTTCTTCCTCTGCGAAGGCAGGATGAGTTCTGCAACCTTACCCTTGTAACGTGGATCAAGAAGGGTTGCCAGCCATTAATGATCCCTCTCCTTGATACCACGAATCCTAGGGTCCTTTCACAGGCTTTGCAGAATCAGGAAAGCCATGCAGCATAGGTTTGCAGAGGCATTCGATTCTGAGTCCTCTGGGTCACTAAGGATCCCATGATCCGTAACAACCTCCTCCCAGCCACGTACAACTCCTTGGGCTTCTGGGGACTGAAAACTATCCCTTAAAGACTGCTGCTGAGTGTTATCCTCCACGTCCATGGTGACACAATCCTCCTCCTCTCCGCACTTCCTCCCTCTCGTGTCTGAAGCTTGAGGCTAGAAGCACACTGCGTCCTCACGTGATAACGGTTGCCGTGGTATCGTGCTCTGACTAGTTTCGTCAGGAAAACTTTTTCAAAGAGCAACTTGCTCTTTGAAAAAGAGGGAGGAAGTGCGGATCAGCTGTGCCTGGTTGACACGCAGTGCCCTCCAAGCTTGTAGTTGTATACTAGTGGAATAAAGGACTGATCAGCTGTGAGTGTGTAACATCCATCCAGTCTGCAACCAGTACCCTTGTGCTTTGAGAGAAGCAGTTTGAGTTATCCACTATTACCAACCAACTGAAAGCTAGAAGGCTATCCTTTGTAAGGAACTGTGCCCACTGATTTTTACAGTGTATTTACTTTATTAGTTTTTTTTCTCTTATTTGTGACTTACAATAAATTATCAAAACGGTACTGGACTATTCGGGGTCTCTTTTTTACATGTGGACATTGTTGCTGTTATCTGATCATCAACCCTGGAGGACTTCGGGAGTAAACAGAGAGAGGATTTGATCCAAGGCTTGTTAACCTCCTGGCTCCGGTGAGTTTGAACCCCTATGGGGTGTGTGCAGCACAAGGTGTCCCAATAGATGGTGAAAGGTGCACTCACCAGATCTACTATTCATATAATGGAATCCAGACCGAGCTCCAATCGCTGTGTCTTTGTTGGAATTTACCTGCCTGCATGTGTTTTGCTTGCATTTACAAAGACTTTGTTTTATCAGTCAGCATTGAGGACTGAAAATAGCGCTGCTTTGATGGGTTCATTGCTGTTTCATATAGTACATTCATTCATCCATATTTATATTTCTATTTTTTTTTTTTATTAAGTGGCTGCTGAGAGTTATCTCACTCAGAATATGGTGACATCAGGTTAAATCACTGCGGTTTATTACCATTATTATCTTCCATCTGTATATACCGAATATCCTTTAGCGCTGAGATAGGAGGATTGGACTAGGGCTTATTGTCTCCTTTTTGTTTGTATACTGCATAATGTTCGTTGTTCACCGAATATCCGAACAACCAAACTTCGGCCCGTATCATGCTCGGGCCGAACCGTTCGCTCACCTCTAATGCCAATGTATGTAAGCTATGCTATTGTATTCTGGTATTTTTCTTGTATTTCACCATTTTAATTTTGTATTGTTAAATCTTTATTACATACATACTGCCTGGAATATTTATGAGGCCTCGGCCAATCCCCAGTATTTGGCTGGCAGGGGGCAGAGCTTACCACAAAAATAGCCAAGAGTCATGCCAGCAGGGCAGTCGGGTGGAAGATGGACATACAGTGCTGAGAAGGGAGGCCGCCTAGTCTGGGGGGTGCCCTACCTTGGGTCAGGGCTCGGGTGCCACATGTAGCCAGTCTCCCTGAAGACAGCAATGTGCTTAAGTCTTCCACCTTCCCCGGGAGATTTCCAGAGAGTCAGCCTGGTGGGCTGGTGAAGAGTCAGTCTGGAGGACTGGTGTGGAGAGTTAGCCTGGAGGGCTAGTGAAAGGGGCAGCTGCAGCTAGGTGGGTTGGCACCACCTGAAGAGGAGAAGTGCAAGCTGTTCATTGTATTTTTGCTACACAACAAGAGGCTATAAGTTCCTGCCTGTAAAGGGCCATTGTTAAATTTTGACTGAGAGTCTGTTAGATCAACTAACAGTGATTTGGCTGAAGCCGGTGCAGGAGGAAAGTAGAGGAAACTGTATATAGGAAGATGTCCCTGAAGTTGTTGCTGAAGTCAAGTGGGCACCCCAAACCTCCCATCCCTATCCAAGTTTTTAACCCTCAATAAATACCAAAAACACGGACTGTTCTGACTCTGTAGTGCCTGTGAAAATTCTGTGTGCCTGGCTGTACAGGAGTGGGGGATCCAAATTTATCAGCAGTGTGTGGGGGTGTGCTACACATAGATTGGAAAAGAAAACCAATGATGGGGCATTTTCTTCTTCTACTCGCCACAGTCTGGGCCCCCTAAAGCCTTTAGGACAGTAAACTTGCCCTTTGTTTAGAAAGTTTGAAACCCCCCGCTGTGAGACAATAGGGAACTCCCTGCCACTGTCAGGTCAACAGCCCACCTACATCATAACGTTTTTTACAGTACCTCCCTATATGCAACTTACAGGACTTAAAACAGCAGAGTATACAGACCAAAATAGACTCATTGATGTTGTGGGAACCAGATTCAAATGGTAGACCATTAAGGACACATTGCCAGGCCACTGACCAAACTGTCTCCCTTCAGGGCACCCTTGACTACTTTAATTCAAAGCTCAGTTTCTATACAAAATAGGTTACCCTCGAATGGGGTTATCAACATTCCTCTTTCAGTGCTACAAAACAACTCAAAATGCTTCATTCAGCCTCTAGCAGTGCTGCTTTGGCCCTCAGGCTTAGGGCCACTGCCTAACAGCATAAACAAATGCCCACTGCCCACACCTATGTAGCACGATGCCCTAAGGGACTGCTTGGAATTACCTGCTCATCTGCACTGCCATGACCTGACGAACATTCCAACCCACCTGACACTCTGGGTTCCGACATCCTTGCACCCCCTTAAAGTAATAAATCAGACAACTTTGTGTATTTACATTCTGATAATATTTACTAGAGCAGATTAAAAAGGATGTTGCCACAAAGAGGAGGTAATAGATCTGCTGAGTCTTAGGCAACAGCGCCGACTCAGCAAAGGAATTCCCCATAATAACACAAGGCAAGATATTATCAAGTAAAACAGTATATTATTATTATTATTATTATTATTATTATTATTATTATACAGGATTTATATAGCGCCGACAGTTTACGCAGCGCTTTACAACATTAGGGCAGACAATACAAGTACAATACAATTTAATACAGGAGGAATCAGAGGGCCCTGCTCGTTAGAGCTTACAATCTAGGAGGGAGGGTCAAGTTATACAAAAGGGTAATAGCTGTGGGGGATGAGCTAATGGAGAAAATAGTGCAGTTATTAGATGGAGGCAGGATAGGCTTCTCTGAAGAGGAAAGTTTTCAGGGATCGCCTAAAAGTGGATAAATTTGGAGACAGTCTGACAGATTGGGGTAGGGAATTCCAGAGGATGGGCGAGGCACGGGAGAAGTCCTGGAGGCGGATATGGGAGGAGGTGATGAGGGAGCTAGAGAGCAGGAGGTCCTGGGAGGAACAGAGATGGCGATTAGGTTGGTATTTTGAGACTAGGTTAGTGATGTAGCTGGGGGCAGAGTTGTGGATGGCTTTGTAACTTATTGTTAGTATTTTGAATTTAATTCGTTGGGCGAGTGGCAGCCAATGGAGGGATTGGCAGAGAGGGGTAGCAGACACTGAGCGGTTTGTAAGGTGGATAAGTCTGGCAGCAGCATTCATGACGGACTGCAGGGGGGATAGTCTGTTTAAAGGTAAGCCAATGAGGAGTGAGTTGCAGTAGTCAAGGCGAGAGATAACCAGGGAGTGAATCAGGAGCTTTGTGGTTTCATTGGTTAGAAAGGGACGTAGTTTAGAGATGTTGCGGAGGTTGAGGCGGCAAGCTTTGGAAAGTGATTGGATGTGGGGCTGAAAGTAGAGTTCAAAATCCAGGATAACACCTAGCACCCTGACATGTGGGGACGGGTGGATGGTTGTGCCATTGCTCTTGACAGAGAAGTCAAGGGAAGAGGCACGTGGGGGAGGAAATATTATAAGCTCGGTTTTGGACAAGTTGAGTTTGAGGAAGTGGTGTGACATCCATACAGATATGTCGGTTAGTAAGTTAGTGATGCGTGAAGAGACTGATGGAGTGAGTTGAGGTGTGGAGAGATAGATTTGCGTGTCATCAGCATAGAAATGATATTGAAAGCCGTGAGAGGCTATCAGCTGACCCAGGGAAGAGGTGTAGATTGAAAATAAAAGAGGTCCAAGAACAGAACCTTGGGGGACCCCGACAGAGAAGGGAAGAGGAGTGGAGGAAGTAGAATTGTAAGTGACACTGAAGGTGCGTTGGGATAGGTAGGATGAGAGCCACTGAAGAGCACAGTCACGGAGACCGAGGGAGTAAAGTTTTTTTGAGGAGGAGGGGGTGGTCAACCGTGTCAAAGGCAGCTGAAAGATCCAGAAGTAGGAGTACAGAATAGTGTCCATTGGTTTTTGCAGTTAGTAGGTCATTTGTGAGTTTTAAAAGAGCAGTTTCTGTGGAGTGTTGAGGGCGAAATCCATATTGAAGGGGATCAAGAAGGTTGTTTTTAATAAGGTGGTCACTCAGTCGGTTGTAAACCAGGCGTTCAAGGAGTTTAGAGGAAAAGGGGAGCAAGGAGATAGGGCGTAGGTTGTTAATATTGGTAGGGTCCAAGGATGGCTTTTTGAGTATGGGGGTCACCAGTGCATGTTTTAGAGCGTCGGGGAAGATACACTTGCTCAAAGTACAGCTAGCACCTGTAAGGATAAATACAGCTAACTGATTATACTGACAACTTCTGAAAAAGGGAAACCTTGGCCAGCCTATTAACTGTTACCCTAATGTGGGGTCTGACTTAAAGTGGGTGTAAACCCAATGTCATCCTTTCTAAACTACTGCCATAGGGGTTATCTATAAGGATATACATGCCTCCTGCATGTATCTTTACCTGTCAAATGTCTCCCCTCTGTCTATTATTAGACCCGAAAAACTGCATATTCTGTGGGTGGGTCTGTTGTCTGGAGCTCGGTGGGTGGAGTCGTGATGTCAGTAGACTCCCCTCCCACCTCTACACTCCCCTGTGTATTTCTAACACTGAACTTCTGCTGTGATCTCTAACATCCAGTGAAAAGACAGGAAAGTAACCACATGACTTCAGCATGCCAAATCATGCTGAGGTGTGGAACAGCCAATCCTTGCAGAGCTGCTGAAGAAAGGAGTGGGGGAGGGAATTAAAAAATAATGCATGTGTCTTAGGCTAGTGCACGAGATGTAAATCACCTGTCACGCACAGCAAGGGGGAGTGTTTGACAAAGTTTTTCTCAGTTTGTCAAGAATTGTCTCACTGAACAATAAAAGAGGATTGCTCAGAGATGGATTAACTCTGTGTGGCAAGACTGGGCTCAAATGATAGGAAATCTTATACTCTACAGTATGATATATATATAAAAAAAAAAAAAAATTCGGGTTTACATCCACTTTAAAGGTAATGGTATAAGGGACCTTTATAGCAGTGATGACAGTAATGTCCCCGATGCAGATCTGATGGTCATTAACTTTGATTCAAGCAGTAGATTTTCTTGTAATGAGGAAAGCTAAAGGTGTCTATGCACAGTGTTCAAAGTAAGTTCAGTAAAGTATTCATAAGGTAGAGATGTCAGTGCAAAGTGTCCCAGTGAAACAGTGATAAAAGACTTGTAAAGATTGGGCAATTGCCCTTCACCAATGACCAGGCCGATACGATGTATTCTGGACAGTAGCTTAGGTAGCAACACTCATGCAGCGGATCCACCGTATTGATCTCCCGATGTGAAGCTCTGTACGCAAGTTGGCAGGCGACCAGAGTGGTGCTGGATGGATATCAGATGAACAGCAAACCGAGCTAGGCCCTCTCATCTGGGTTGGAATGTTGTATAACCGCGTGGTAGGCCGTAACCCCTCTCTCCATGCACAGAGAGGTCCATTTCAAATCAGGCCCAGGAGGAAGAGCTCTGTGCATGCTGAATGAATATGTATGAAATGTAAATGAAATAATCAAAGTTTGGGGGAACGGGAGGGTGGGAACCCGGAAATGAGCCAACGAAGGATCTGATAGAGGAAGAAGGAAGGATATATAGTCCTCAGACTCCTCCTACAAATTCAGGCTAGCCTCCGGCCAGCCTTCTATCTTGTAGTTAGTCTTCACTTGGAAATGCGATAACCCTAACTACCAAGACCTGAGGTGTGCCTTGGCCTAGCTGGTCAGTATGCCTAAAAGAGGGGAAAAAGACACGAAGTAGGTGTGATGTGAAAGCTTTAAAAAAAGGCCTGGCAACAACCATCAGTCCAGAAAATAGCGAATGCCCGGATTACTTCGGAAAAGGGGTTTGTGTGCAAACTTAACCCCCCCGGTTTTAACGGGAACTGCTAGACACAGGCTTCAAAGACATACCCCGCTGCTGTACATTTACAAGGGGTGTGTATACAGGTGGCTGCAGGGCAGGGAATGCCTCTGCCACCTATGATTGGCTGTCTGCTTTATCAGCTTCCTGGTGGGATAGCAAAGGCGGGTTCAGACTCATTTACAAACACACCTGAGCTCATTCCTGCTCCTCAGGAGGGCTGAGTCTTGAACAATAGTCACTTCTCTAACAAAAGCCCTGCACAGTATGCTGGTTGTCCACAAAACCTGGACCCAGAATTGGAGACTTTATCCCTCCTAAATCTCTACAAAACCTCCAAGCAGAAGTTAAATTCCCTGCCCTGCAGGCAAAAACAGGAGAAAAATTTGGCACCAATCACATAATAAACCTATACTGGCGTTCTTTGAAATCCCCTGGAGCTCCTGTTCACAAGCATGTAACACAACCATCAAATGTACAAAGATCCTGTTCGTAGCTTTAGCTAGTACTATCAGAATGGATAATAGCATCACCTCTACGATTTTGCGGTATCCTCTAAATTTGATAGGAAGTGTCACGGGTGACAAGATGACATTCCAAGAGCTTCTTATATGTCAGCCTTAATAAGGCCAATAATGAAGAAAAGGACAAAAATAGGATTTCTTTATATTTTTATTTCTGGAGGTGAAGTGACAATCGGATCAGCCTCACAAACTGGGCAGACATCTCGCTAATGAGGAAGACAAGATTACTGTAGATCCATCACTGACAAGGAAAGGAGGACACAAGGCTGGTTCTGAGTCAAGTAACTTTAAGCAGAGACAGAGGATGTAATAATGTGACCAGCCTGATGCGATATCAGAGTGTTATATTACATACATTGTTGGCCATTATGCTTATCAGCGCAGAAGAATGCAACACTTGCTTCAATACCAGACATATCTGGCAAGTGTAGCTTCACCTATAGGAGCTCCCTTAAGGCAAGCTGGCCTACCAGTACTTAATATACAATGCTTTTACTAGGTTACTAGACAAGGTGGCACAAGGGACTGAGTCAGGATAAAGGAAAAGTCTACCTGTAGTCTTTAGGAGTATCGGGCATGGACTGTAGCACATCTGGTGAGTTTCCTCTAAAAGTTGGGGCTGGGCAGGCAGTAAACAATATGCACAATCCAGAGAGTCTGTGGTCAGGGCACACAACAGACAAGATGCAGTCCAGAGAACGACGTCAAGGCAGGCTACTAGAATCAAAATCAAAATTCAAGGCATACAATATGAGGCCAGTGTTAAAAAAAAAAAAACACAAAACACAAACACACACAATGAACACAATGCTATTGTTCCAGGTCAGGTGGCATGAGGGACTGAGTGAGGGTGAATAAAAAGTGTACCTGTGGTCTTCAGAAGTATCAGGCATCGACTGCGGTACAGCTGGAGAGTTTCCTGCAACAAAGTTCAGAGGCTGGGCAGGCAGCAAACAATATGCGCAATCCAGAGACAGTCAGGGCAGGCAGCAGATGAAGTGTAATCCAGAGAGACAGTCTGAGGTCAGGGTAGACAAAACTCAATCTAGAAACAGCCCATGGTCAGGGCAGGCTACAATGGTCAGAATTGAGGTTCAAAGCATAAAATTATATTCCTGAGGAAGGATAAAGGTAAAGTGTATCAGGCATGGACTGTGGCACAGCTTGTGAGTTTCCCGTAACAAAGTTCAGAGGCTGGGCAGGCCGCAGAAAGTAAGCTCAAACCAAAGACATTCCGAGGTCAGGGCAGGCAGCAGACAATGTAATCCGGAGACAGTCAGAGGTCACTCAGATACAGGTCAGAGACAGTCCAAGGTGAGACTACCATGGTCAGAATTAAGGTTCAATGCACATAGTACAAGAGGCCAGTGTAGCAGGAAAAAAAAAAAAACTAGGCCAAGTGGCATGAAGGACAGAGGGGGTGTACCTGTGGTCTTCAAGAGAATCAGGCATGAACTGTAGGACAGCTGGTAAGTTTCCCCACAACAAAATTCAGAGTCTGGGGGAGGTCATGCAGGAAGCAGAGAAAAAGGGTAATCCAGAGACAGACCAAGTAATAGATGAAGCGTAATCTAGAGACAATTTGAGGTAAGGGCAGGCAGCAGACAATGCATCATTTAGGGTCAGGCAGCAGACAATATAGTATTTCAGGAATAGACTAGGGTCAAAGCAGGCTACTATGATCAGAATCAAGGTTCAAGGCTTATAGTATAGTGTATAAAAAAAAACCTTAGTTAGACTTACCGGTGACGGTATTTCTACGAGCCTTTCAGGACAGCACCTTGGAGAGAGCGCAGCTCCACCTCTTAGACAGGAAACACTGCGTGACAACGCCCCTTTAAAAGCAGCTGCTTCCACCATGCTGTCAGTTGTTACCGAGAAATCCTCCGACATGCTGGAAAATATAATCAGACAATTACCAGGTCCTATAATTATACTTTACATATGATAACCAAGGGAGGGAAGTAGGCTGCTGTCCTGAAAGGCTCGTAGAAATACCGTCACCGGTAAATCTAACTAAGGTTTTCTCCCTTCGCCTTTCAGAACAGCACCTTGGAGAGGATAACCGAGAAACTTACTTCAGGGTGGGACTACTGCCTGCAAAACCTTCCTACCAAATGATTGGTCCGAGGCTGATAGTAGATCCAAGCGGTAGTGCCTTATAAAGGTCGAAAAACTGGACCATGTGGCAGCCTTGCAGATTTGCTCAGGAGATGCCCCGGCCCTTTCTGCCCATGATGCCGCCACTGCTCGAGTAGAATGAGGTAATACCCCTTCCGGAGGTTCCAGACCCAAAGATTTGTATGCCTCTTTAATGGCTTGCTTTAACCATCTTCCGAGGGTGCTCTTGGAAGCTTTACCTCCTTTGTGAGTACCTTCCATTAAAACAAAGAGTGAAGAGGACTTTCTGATTTCCTTTGTTCTTTCCAGATATTTAAGCAGACACTTCCTGACATCAAGGGTATGGAAAGCTTCTTCTCCTGCCCCCGAAGGTAAAGGACAAAAAGTAGGGAGAATGATTTCCTGTGTACGGTGAAAAACTGAAGCCACCTTTGGTAGAAATGCTGGATCCATCCTTAAGACTACCCTATCCTGTAGACATCTCATAAAGGGCTCTTTCATTGAAAGGGCTTGTAACTCACTAATTCTACATGCAGAAGTTACTGCTACCAGTAAAATAGTCTTTAACATCAAGAAACTTAATGATGCTTCTTCTATGGGTTCAAACCTGAAGAACTAAAGATAAATCCCATTTGGGAAAAATAACAACAGGTCTAGGCTTTACTTTTGCCATTGCCCTAAAAAATCTGATTATTAAAATGTTCCCCTGACAGGGTTCTTTCCAAAAAAACTGATAAAGCAGATACCTGCGTCTTGAGCGTACTTGCTGCTAACCCCTTCTCCAAACCCTCTTGAAGAAATTCCAAAACTGAAAATGTGGTACGAAAATCAAAGTTTTTACTGGAACACCAAGAATTATAGATCTTCCAGACTTTAAAGTAAATGTCTCTCGTCACTTTTTTTTTCTATTTGCAAGAAGGGTAGAAATGAGCTTCTTTGATAAACCCTTCTGTCTTAAGATTTGTTCTTCAGAAACCAAGCTGTTAGTTTGAGATAAGCTGGATCTGGATGGAGTATTTGGCCCTGACTCAACAGATCTGCCCTGATTGGTAATCTCCAAGCAGGTTTCACTGAGAGGTTCATCAGGGTTGAAAACCAGGGTCTTTTCGGCCAATAAGGAGCTATTAATATTAGCTCCGTGGACTCCAATCTGAATTTGGCTAACACCTTTGGTATCAGTTGAAACGGGGGAAAAGCGTAGGACAGACGGAAGTCCCACTTGTGAGCTAACGCATCTACTCCGAGAGCTTGATCCTGTCTCTGAAGAGAGAAGAAGACTGGTATTTTTGCATTTTCTTGTTTTGCAAAGAGGTCCACCTGGGGATAACCCTAACTACTGGAAATTGTTTCGAATAATTCCTGATTGGGAGACCACTCTGCTTCCCTTATTTCTTTCCTGCTGAGGAGATCTGCTAAGGTGTTTTCTGTCCCCTTCAGATGGACCGCTGATAGAGAGGCCACATTGTTCTCTGCCCATCTTAGGATCTGATGAGCTAGACCCATTAGGGTTTTGCTTTTTGTGCCCCCTTGCTTTGTTAAATATAATACTGCCGTCATATTATCTGACAATATTTGGACATGTTGATTCACTAGAAATTCCCAGTGGGAGAGGAGGCTTAGGTGAACCGCCTTTAACTCTCTCCAATTTGAAGATCTCGCTTCTGGTTTGGTCCAAACTCCCAGAATCGTTTTTTCTTCCAGATGAGCTTCCCATCCCCATGCGCTGGCATCTGTAGTCAGCCTTCTGGTTACCGGAAAGACCCAAGGAAGCCCTTTTGAAATGTTTCCTTGGTTCCTCCACGACCAGAGCGATCTTTTTGCTCTTGCCCCCATGTTGAATTTCTTCTCCAGAGGTTCCTGGTATGACCAATTCATCAGAATATCTGATTGCAGAGGACGGGCATGCAACCTGGCCCACTGTACCGAAGGAATTGCCGCTGTCAACAGTCCCAGAGCGGACATGGCTTGTCTTACAGAGATCTCTGCGTTGGATTGAAGTGTTTTCAGGGTCAACTGTATCTTTTCTATTTTCTCCTGGGGTAGAAAAATTCTCTGTTCTATCGAGTCTATCTCGTACCCCAGAAACCTTACCCTTTGAGATGGTATTAAGTTTGACTTCTGAAGATTGAGAAGCCATCCCAAACTTTTTAGAGGTGTTTGAACTGTCTGTAGGTTGACCTCTACTTGATCCTTTGAGTCGGCAAACAGTAGCAGGTTGTCCAAATAGGGTACTATTGAAATCCCCTTTAGCCTCAGGGGCTCCAAAGATTCCACCATCACCTTTGTGAATACCCTGGGAGAGGAGGAAAGTCCGAAAGGCAGAGCCCGAAACTGCAGGTGCCAAATCCCCCCCGATTGACTGTGAGACGCAGGAACCTTTGTGATGGGGGCGCTATTGGTATATCGAGATAGGCATCTCTCAAATCGATGGAAGCCATATGACACTTGGGGGTTAGCAAGTTCCTCACTGAGAAAATCGTATCCATCCTGAATTTTTTGTATTTTATGGATCGATTTAGAACCTTCAAATTGAGAATCAGGCGGAACTTTCCTGATACCTTTTTGACCAGAAAAATGTGGGAGTAAAACCCCTTCCCTTCTTGATCTTTAGGAACCTGGGAAATGACCTTCTGTTGCATCAGTTCCTGTAATAGAGACTTCATGGCCAGAACCTTTTCCCGATCCCTTGGCAGGTTTGTGATGTAAAACCAATTTGGGGGGCTTTGTGAGAATTCCAATTGATAACCCTTTTTGATTAACCCCAGAACAAAAGGACTCTTTATTGTTTTTTCCCAAATTGGTAAGAAGTCCTGTAGTCTACCCCGCCTCTACCTCTTCCTCTCTGAGAAGACCAGGGTCTCTTCTGTGTCTGGTCCTTTTCCTTATCGGCTTGTCGAAAAGGACAAAAATGTTTCCTCTGCTGTACAGTTTTCTTCTTTTGTGGGAAGGCTTTCTTCTTATCTGCTGTCCTGTCAAGGAAAGTCTCCAGTTCTGGCCCGAACATCAGGTATCCTGAAAAGGGAATTCCGCACAGTTTTACTTTAGAAGCTGAATTCCCTGTCCAGGTCTTTAACCAGAGTGCTCTTCTTGCTGAGTTAACAAGCGCAGAGGACCTGGCTGACATCCTGATAGATTCTGCAGAGGCATCTGCCATATATTTTACTGTCTTAAGCAGGGTAGGGAAGGACTCCAATAAGTCTTTTCTGGAGGTACCTGCAACTACATGATTTTTAAGTTGATCTAACCAACACTCCAAATTCCTAGCCACAACTGTAGCCGCCATTGCTGGCTTAAGATTAGCTAGAGATGAGTCCCAGGCTTTCTTCAGTAGCCCATCTGCCCTCTTATCCATAGCATCTTTGAGAATACCCATGTCCTCAAAAGCTAAATCAGTTTTCCTAGATACTTGAGAAAAAGCAGCGTCTATCTTTGGTTTTTTATTCCACAACAGTTCCTCATTCTCTTCAAAAGGAAACCTCCTTTTGAGGGCTTTAGAAAAGAACTGTCCTTTCTCTGGATCCTTCCATTCCTTTTTAATAGTGTCTGTTAACACTTTATGCACAGGGAACACTCTGTGTTTAATTTCCTCCAGCCCCAAGTACATCTTGTCATGCACGGACAGCTGGGCTTTTTCTTCCTGGATCTCCAGGGTAGTATAAATTGCCTTGAGTAATTCATCCACCTCCTCAAGTGAAAGCTTATATCTAAATGATCTTGTCTCTTCTTCCACCTCCTCTTCCTCAGAATCAATGGTTGAGGGTGGAATGCTTTCCCTTTCCTCCTCCGACTCACTTTCCACCTGTCTGGAAGTGGACTGAGGGAAACTGGAGTGAGAACTCTGTTCCTGGCTGGAACTCTGGCCGCGCTTCACAAGGGAACGCACTGTCCCTAGGGCCTCTGCTAATTCCTTCCTCACAGAAGATAAGAGTTCTTTACACTCTTGTGAGGATTCTTCTTTTACTAAATCCGCAATGCAGGATTTGCACAGTGGTTTGGGCCAAGAGTCCCAGAGAAACAGGAGAAAACCAGGTGCTTAGAACTAAGGCCTCAGAGAAAAGTAGTACCTCCAGCCAACACCCTAAGTGCCCAGAGTCTCACTTCTTTGCTGAACTGCTAATGGAAAAATTTTACCCCATAGCAGACAGCAGCAGGCTTTGAACCATATAAAGATAAAAACACCCAGTGACATAAAGGAAAGAGGTGCCACCGCACCTCTCCTACCTGGGCCTGGCCGGGAACCTGGGTGCCTGCATCCGCCATTGCTGCTGACGATTCCGCTGTCTTCATAGTGAAATCCGCAGCCACTGCACTGTGTACAAGGCCCCACGTGCCAAACAAAAGGAAGTCCCGGCCAGCGGACCTGCCCCTTCCTCCTGCGTTCCAGCAGCAGGAACCAATCGCTGCTACGCCCTGCCGGAAGTCTCCGCCCACCGGAACTGGCGTCATCCGCTGTCCGGGCTTCGGCACTGCCATGCAGAGGCCTGGCATGGACGCTCTTACTGAGCACAACCGCGGCCCCCCGAACACCCCGGGTGAAAAACTTCCAGCAGACCATTACTCCTGTGAGCCGGAGAAGGAAGGGACACCGGAGCACCCCCCTCACGTGCGGGAAGGAGCTGGGCTGGTCTGAGTACACAAACGTGGAGGTCCTGCCAAAACCCTCTCCTTGGAGAGAGCGCAGCCCCTCTGGTTCCCCAAGCAGTGCTTCCACCATGGCGGAGGAAACACTAAAACTGACAGCATGGTGGAAGCAGCTGCTTTTAAAGGGGCGTTGTCACGCAGTGTTTCCGGTCTAAGAGGTGGAGCTGCGCTCTCTCCAAGGTGCTGACCTGAAAGGCGAAGGGAGAAAATATCACAAAATGTTCAGAGTGCCAGAGGTGCTACAGAAATCAAGCCAGAGGAGGTGGAATACGTGCAGTGAAGCTGCTGCCTAGCAATGCAGTACATTGTGCAAGGAGAATGCCACTGCTGGCCAATAAGTGCAGTGACATTGTCTACAGAGCAGGACATCTTTCCCAGCAAAGGAGATGCAGGCTGGGCAGTAGAGAAGAGTAGAAGCTTGTTTGTTCGATAAAAATGAGTGTCTAACCTGCCTGGCTACTTATCCTGTATATAAGCTAGCAAATTTAGAGATGCTCACTACTGGGCACCACCAATGTACCCCCTAGTTCTGAGACAAATGGGCAAAGTCTCTGCAAGGCACAACTCTGCTGAATGCAGCATGCCATTTCATTTTTGCCACAGCCGCAAAGCATCATGGCCATGGCATGTGTAAAAGCCTTAGTGGCTGCATTTGTGTGTTTAGGGGGTTAGTCGAGAGCAATAAAACTGGGTCTCAACCGCCTGTTTTTTTTCCCAGGTCATGGAGACCATTAAGCTTGATTTGACTTCTCTTGTCATAAGGCAAAGAGGGTCAACAAAGTCCGGTGAGTAGGAATTTCTACTTTAGCCTTTACTGGTGTCCCGCAGGAAAACAATTGTGTATGCCGTCTACGCTATATCAGCCAATGTGGGCTATATGCACTAGGGTGATCCTATACACCTGAGAGGACTTTTTACACTGGATTTCACATTTTCTGATCACAGAGATTATTACTTTATGGTTTGGACTTTTTGTGATTTGTTTGTTTATTGCTACATCATGATATGCACATTAAGACTTTTTTGCACTTGTCACTTTATTGTTAATTATTTCATTTGGTACTATATTAGCAAGCGCTGTATTTTCACACGGAGTTCACTCTAGTGGATCACCCAACACATTTTTAATCCATTGGTTTGCAACAGCAGCTACATCACATAATTTATTATTATCATATATTTCTACTTTTCTTGGCGCAAGTGTATATATGCATTAGTATTCAGTATCTCACAAAAGTGAATACACCCCTCACATTTTTGTAAATATTTTATGATATCTTTTCATGTCCCAACACTGAAGAAATTATACTTTGCTACAATGTAATGTAGTGAGTGTACTGCTTGTATAACAAGGTAAATTCGCTGTCACCTCAAAATAACACACAGCCATTAATGTCTAAACCGCTGGCAACAAAAGTGAGTACACCCCTAAGTGAAAATGTCCAAATTGGGATCAAAGGGTCAGTATTTTGTGTGGCCACCATTCTTTTCCAGCACTGCCTTAACCCACATGAGCATGGAGTTCACCAGAGCTTCACAGGTTGCCACTGGAGTCCTCTTCCACTCCTTCATGATGACAACATGGAGCTGGTGGGTGTTAGAGACCTTGCACTCCTCCACTTTCCATTTGAGGATGCCCCATTGATGCTCAATAGGGTTTAGGTCTGTAGACATGCTTGGACAGTCCATCACCTTTACCCTCAGCTTTGTTAGCAAGTCAGTGGTCGTCTTGGAGGTGTGTTTGGGGTCGTTATCATGTTGGAATACTGCCCTGAGGCCCAATCTCTGAAGGGAGGGGGATCATGCTCTGCTTCAGTATGTCACAGTACATGTTGACATTCATGGTTCCCTCAATGAACTGTAGCTCCCCAGTGCTGGCAGCACTCATGCAGCCCCAGACCATGACACTCCCACCACCATGCTTGACTGTAGACAAGACACACTTGACTTTGTACTCCTCACCTGGTTGCCACCACCATCTGAACCAAATAAGTTTATCTTGATCTCATCAGACCACAGGACATGGTAATCCGTGTCCTTAGTCTGCTTGTCTACAGCAAACTGTTTGTGGGCTTTCTTGTGCATCATCTTTAGAAGAGGCTTCCTTCTGTGACGACAGCCATGCAGACCAATTTGATGCAGTGTGCGGCGTATGGTCTGAGCACTGACAGGCTGACCCCCCCACCCCTACAACCTCTGCAGCAATGCTGGCAGCACTCATACGTCTATTTCCCAAAGACAACCTCTGGATATGACGCTGAGCACGTGACCCCAACTTCTTTGGTGGACCATGGCGAGGCCTGTTCTGAGTGGAACCTGTCCCGTTAAACCACTGTATGGTCTTGGGCACCATGCTGCAGCTCAGTTTCAGGGTCTTGGCAATCTTCTTATAACCTTGGCCATCTTTATGTAGAGCAACAATTCTTTTTTTCAGATCCTCAGAGAGTTCTATGCCATGAGGTGCCATGTTGAACTTCCAGTGACCAGTACGAGAGAGTGAGAGCGATAACACCAAATTTAACACACCTCCTCCCCATTCACACCTGAGACCTTGTAACACTAACGAGTCACATGACACCGGGGAGGGAAAATGGCTAATTGGGCCCAATTTGGACATTTTCACTTAGGGGGGTACTCACTTTTGTTGCCAGTGGTTTAGACATTAATGGCGGTGTGTTGAGTTATTTTGAGGGGACAACAAATGTACACTGTTATACAAGCTGTACACTCACTACTTTACATTGTAGCAAAGTGTCATTTCTTCAGTGTTGTCACATGAAAATATGTAATAAAATATTTACAACAATGTAAGGGGTGTACTCACTTTTGTGAGATACTGTATGTAGTATTCACATTCTGTCCAGTAAAACCATGTTTTCCAAAACTGTTCCTCTATGGTATTCCGCAGCCATGAGATCTTCCATTAGTTGAACTTGTTTGATCTTGGCAAACCAAGTCATAATGGAATGGGGTGTGGTTTGTTTCCAGAATAGTGGGATAGATGCTTTTGCATGAGAGAGCGCTTGTAATGTTTCAAGGACATGGGGGTCAAATGCAACAGAAATGCGGCTGCATCATTTGGCATCTGGATATCAGTAAACCTCTGAATCCAGTGTTTGATTTGTGACCTGAAATCCTGAGGATCCTCACAGGACCAAAAAACGTGAAGCATGGAACCCACCTACCTTTGATATCTCCAACATAACGAGGAGCTCTGGGGAAGGACTGCGACATTGCGGCGGACAGATCAGACACTTTTGACACTTTTTTGGGGATCACTGACATGTATACATCAATCAGAGCTAAAATTAGCCACTGATTACTTTATAAATGTCACTGGCAGGGAAGGGGTTAACACTAGGGGGTGATCAAGGGGTTAAGTTTCCTAGGGAGGGGTTTCTAACTGTAGGGGGCAGTGTACTGATTGGAGGAGGAGAGAGATCGCTGTTCCTGATCACTAGGCTTAGCAGATCTCTCTCTACTCCCCTGTCAGAACGGGGATCTGTTTGTTTACATATACAGATTTCCATTCTTGCTCTCAGTGGAGGGATCGCGGCCCCCGGCCACATGCATTGGCGTCGCGCCGGGGGCTCTTACAGCTCTTAAAACTCTCGCTCTTAAAGTGGTCGATGCACACCTACGCCGATTCGCGTATAACGATGGCGGCTGGTCGGCAAGCAGCCAAAGAGTTAACACCTTCCTATGGATGATGCCAAGTCAGCAGATGACCACACTGCCCGGACAGTCTTTTTAGAGGTACATCAATGCATAAAGAGGCATTTAAAACAATATAAGAAACAACGAAAGGAAAAAAAAATATCTGCATTTGATCTTAGCTTACCCCACAGACTTCTTATACATAGGACTATAATTTTCCATGTCCTGGAAGAAAGGAAAGCAATTTAGTTATATTCAAAGTCCTAGCACAATACAGCTAAATTAAGTGCAATTTCTCCACTGGATTCTTTTTAACATTTGTTCTGCTCTATAATAGTTAATGGCTTGTGTGGGCAGTGGCAGGGGGATGTTGGTGGTGAAGGGTAGCATAGGTGCACTTTATATATGAATAATCTAAATCAATCATTAGATACGCTCAGCACATGAAAACGATATAAATTGTCCTTTAATTATCTAATTGTTACACCTTATTCATATTAAATGCCATACAGCATAACCTTATGATCCAAACAAATAGTCATCGTTTTAAGATTGATATTAGAAAAGTTCAATCCTCTCGCTCATCCAAGGACCGCAGATGCTCGATGACCTGCTTTATGCTTGAAGGGCGTACGAGTCAACATGGAGGTTCTTTTATTTTTACCCTACACGGCAAAGGTTTCTGGTGACCTTACAAACACTAGAACAAACTTCACGTATGTTAGTTTTCAGTGTTTACAGAGTTGTTTTAGTGTCATGTGACGTTATACCCAAATAAAATTGATGTCCTTTTTTTCCTATAAATAGAGCTTTCTTTTGGTGACATTTGATCACCTCTGCGGTTTTTATTTTTTATGCTATAAACAAAAAAAAGCCGACAATTTTTAGCCACCACGGCAATTAAGGCTACAGCACGGGCCTCAATTGCCGGGAGGCTGCCATATGACGTCCTCCAGTGCATGAGCTGCCTGCACGCCCCCTGTGGGGCATGCGCGTTGAGCTCTGTGATCATCGAGTCTATGAGACTCAGCTGATCACAGATTGGAGTAAGAGGCCGATCCCGGCTCCTTTCCATGTGATCAGCTGCCAGCCAATGACAGCTGATCACGTGATGTTAACAGACGATCGGTAATCTTTTTTTTTCCTCATGCTGTCAGCAAAAAGTAGATCACCGTCTTTTTTCAGAGGGACATCGGTCCCTCACACAATGCCACCTGCCAGTGCCACCTATCTTTGCCCAACAGTCCTTCTATCAATGCCCACTGGTGCTGCTAATCAATGCCCATCAGTGCCACCGATTAGTGCTGCCTATCAGTGTCACCTGCCAGTGCCCATCAGTGCCACCCATCAGTGATCCAACATGACCCCAAAGACACCTCCAAGATGACCACTGCCTTGCTACAGAAGTTGAGTGTAAAGGGGATGGACTGGCCAAGCATGTCTCCAGACCTAAACCCTATTGATCATCTGTGGGGCATCCTCAAATAGAAGGTAGAGGAGCGCAAGGTCTCCAACATCCACCAGCTCTGTGATGTCGTCATGGAGGAGTGGAAGAGGACTCCAGTGACAACCTGTGAAGCTCTGGTGAACTCCATGCCCAAGAGGGTTAAGGCAGTGCTGGAAAATAATGGTGGGCACACAAAATATTGACACTTTGGGCCCAATTTGGACATTTTCACTTAGGGGTGTACTCACTTTTGTTGCCAGCGGTTTAGACATTAATGGCTGTGTGTTGAGTTATTTTGAGGGGTCAGGAAATTTACACCATTATACAAGCTGTAAACTCACTACTTTACATTGTAGCAAAGTGTAATTTCTTCAGTGTTGTCACATGAAAAGATAGAACAGTTACAGAAATGTGAGGGGTGTACTCACTTTTGAGAGATACTGTACATGTACGTAACGGTGCCTGCATGCGCCGCCCGCTGTAGTATATGTACTGTGGTGGGTGGACAAGTGTTAAAGTAGAACTTCTTTTCCCCATTTTTGGATAGAGTAAGGGAGGGTTATAATCCCTGCCATTTTTTTTTTTTTTTTTTACATCTGTGTCCCATCGGAGATGGACAACAACGTGATATACACTGAGAGCAAGGCTTGGGTTAATTCTCCAAATAAAGCTTTCCCTCTGGAGTGGCTAAAAAAAAGGTGTAATATTAATCTTGTACAGGTTAATGGTCAGAGGAAATATGGTGGTGCTCCTGAAGTCTGCGTTGGAGAAGCTCCTTCACTTGGGACGGAAATATTAATCAAATATATCCCTCAAGAAATCTATGAAGATATATAAATTCCACCTTTTCAGACTGCTGGAATATTGTATGATTGTGTCCATTGTGTGCCTCCTAGGTGCACATTTCCATTGTTAATTGAGTCACCTATTGTTTCTGTCTGCTCATCTCTCTCTTGCCAGTGGTTTAGACATTAATGGCTGTGTGTTTAGTTATTTTGAGGGGACACCAAATTTACACTGTTGTAGAAGCTGTACACTCACTACTTTACATTGTAGCAAAGTGTCATTTCTTCAGTGTTGTCACATAAAAAGATATAATAAAATATTTACAAAAATGTGAGAGGTGCACTCACTTTTCTGAGATACTCATAATAAATAAATAAATATATATATATATATATATATATATATATACACACACACACACACACACACACACACACACACACACACACACACACATTTTTTATATATAGATAGAAGTGGACCTGCTTGAGAGCACTAACAGTTGTACATCTTCAGGCTCCATTGGCTCCAGTGATGGAAATTCAACCCTGGTCAAACTTCTTACATTTCAATGCCATCTATTTTTAATGTTACACATCAAACATTTACATTACAGCCATGTTCTACTCTGTGTGCTCACAGACTTTGTCCAGCATCACATCAAGATGACATCAAAGTGTATTTTTCTCCCATGCAATCCATGTGGTGATGCTTAAAAGTCCATTTTCTAATGGAGAAGCAACATTAGTCATCTGTCAACTTCCTATGCAACTCTAAAAATTGAGACATGCTTGCTGGCAGTTATGAAGATGAAAGTTAGGCGAGAGGAATAAAAAAAAAAAAAAAAGAAGAAGGAGGAGGATCACACACATGAGCATAACATATGTTAGGAACGCTATATAGACAACATCTCCAGACACAGAATCATGCGAGGATAGAACAGGTGGAGAGAGAGAGAGAGCGATAGATTAGGTGGAAAATGTAATTAAAGAATGAGCAGAATGATTTTGGAAAAACTCAATTCTTACTGAATTGTTTAGATGAAATTTAAGAAAAAATGATCTACTCTTTGTTTAGATTTTTTTGTGCATTTACGGTAACTTGATCTGCGTTTTTTTTCCCCAGTTTTGTATAAAGTCACTTTATTATTTTATTACTTTTTTTTATTATTATCATTATTAATTTCTTAAATAAATCTTAAAATTCCAATCAACCCAAATAAAATAATTACAATTTATAAATCTCTATCTAGATCTTGCCATGATATGCTCTGGTATCTACTAGAAATTAACAAAGATTATTTTTAGAGTAATTGAGTTCACCATTAACTACTTCAGCCCCAGAAGGATTTACCCCCAATGACCATGCCACTTTTTGCGATACGGCACTGCGTCGCTTTAACTGACAATTAGGCAATCGTACCACACTCTACCCAAACAAAATTGATGACCTTTTTTTCCCCACAAGCAGAGCTTTCTTTTGGTGGTATTTGATCACCTCTGTGGTTTTTATTTTTTGCGCTATAAACAAAAAGACAATTTTGAAAGAAAAAAAATGTTTACTTTTTGCTATAAAACATTTCCAAAAAAAGAAACTGTAAAAAGACAAAATGTATTCATCAGTTTAGGCCAACATGTATTCTGCTACATATTTTTGATTAAAAATAAATAAAATCACAATAAGGGTATATTGATTGGTTTGCGCAAAAGTTTTTGTGTCTACAAAATAGGGGATAGATTATGGATTTATTAATTTTTTTACTAGTAATGGCAGTAACAAGTGATTTTTAGCGGGACTGCGACATAGCAGCGGACACCTGACATTTTTTACACTTTTATGGGAACCAGTGACATTATTACAGTAATCAGTGCTAAAAATATGCACTATTGTACTAATGACACTGGCAGGGACGATCAAGGGGTTAAAGGTGTTCCCTGTTTGTGTTCTCTAACTGTATGGGGACGGTGTCACTGGGGAAACACAGATCCGTCTTCCTTCTTAGCAGAAAGACAGGATCTGTGTGATCTCCCCTGTCAGAACAGAGATCTGCCTCGTTTACACAGAGATCCCCATTCGGTCACTGTGGGGAATGATCGCGGGTGGCCGGCGGACATCGAGTCCACCCCCACAAAAGCGAGATTCCAAGCCGACGTATAGCTATGGCGATTCGCAGGATCGTATAATGACGGCGGCTGGACTGCAAGTGGTTAAAATTTTTTTTTTTTTTAAACTGAAGCCTTCAATTTCACTTTAAGCGGTTAAAGGGCACCTCCACTGTCAAGAGAAAAAAAATTAGCAAATAAAAAAAAAAAATTAAAAATAAAATAACGTAGCATATACAATTATGACTCAAATCATATTGTATCATATGTTTTTAACACCTTCACGCCAACCGTATGCAAGTATGCGGACCCATATTTGCGTATATCCCTTTGTACTGCGACGTGCTCCCAGCATAGAAGACCGAAGCTTTACTGAGAGCCCCGGGCCCCGTTCTAACGATCGGAACCACCGATTCAGGGTCACCTGATCACTGTGATAGTCTCTGATTGGCTATCACGGTGATCAGTCACTGTAAAGCCCACCCCTATGTTTTCTGTCTTGTGAATGGACAAGAGATACATTTTATCTTTACCTGTCCTTGTAGAGATGGAAAAATAAAAAAAAAAAGTGTTGAAAAAAAATATATAATAATTAAAAAAAACAAAAAAATGCCAAGGTCAAGGTTGGATCTAGGTCAGCCCCAGGGCTAGTGTTTGGGTCAAGGTCAGGGTCAAGAGGTCAAAGTCAGTAAATTTGGACAGGATTTTTTATTTTTTAAATTGGTATCAGTGTCAGTGTTTTTTAGGAAGGATAAGAAAACAAAAAACAAAAATGCGCACTATTGCTTCTGGGCTGTAGTACGGGTACATACACAAACGTGGTATTGCTGCAATCGTCATGAGCAGGAAAATTTATTTTGGGTTGTTCTTTGGTGGTAGGTTATAGTAGTAGCAAGAAATGTACAGCTAAATTTAAAAAAAAAAAACATTTTTTCTTTTACTATTTTGGGCCAGATTTCCTTAGATAATAATAAACAAAAACCAAGAGATATCCATAACTATTTACCACCAAATGAAAGCCCACTTTGTCCTGAAAGAAAAAAAAAAAAAACACAACAGGTATAATCCACCTGGATGCACAAAGTAGTTGTGACAATGCATACGATTTTACGAACACTTGTCAAAGTTGAAAAATTGGGCTTAATCATTAATATTTGTTTTACCCTTAGGCGCAAAAGGGGTTAAAAATTACCTTTCCATTTCAATCTGCAGAGCTGTCATTTTCTGTAACGTGTAATATGGATACCAGGAGGTGTTCTGTACACAGAACGTCCCCTGAAAATGTCATTTCTGACTTGTGTGATTGGCCCACTGATTTTCCCAGAAGTCTGCACTAAAATACTAATCAGATTTTTGGCATCCCCTGCAACATAAATGTATTTTTTGGTGAAATACTCCCAAATAGAAATCACGTCTAAAGGGATGTAGACCATGCCAATTTCCTAATTAGAGCCCTGTAGGTGCAGCAGCTGATTGATAATTATAAAACCACTCCCATAAAGATTCACTTGGACATGGAAACAGCTATTCCTTCATAAGGATAAAAAGGTAGGAATCTGCAACAAAGTTCTTTAAAATCCCTGCAATGTACATAGATCACCCAGACTGAGACCCCATACACACTATTAAATGTTCTGCAAATTTTTGTCTTCAGATTTACCAAAACCATATAATATGAGGTCAAACCTTAGGAGTTTCAATTTGTATGCAATCAGGCAGGCCCTTCCACTACATGGTTTTGGTAAATCTGAAGACAAAAATCTGCAGAAAATCTAATGTGGGGTTTGAGAATGTTTTTTTCCTCAACAAAAGAGGGAGCGAGTACTTGGTTTTGACAGGTACCCGCTCCCACTTACGGCTGAACTCAGCCACGGAAGTCCGCCTCCCCTCCTCCTTCCCCCGCAGCAGACCCATTCACCGAGTGCAGCCGCTTCACACATGCACTGTAAGGAGCCTACTGTAAAGCTGCAAGTCTTCACTGCCGGTATCCCTTAGTGGAGATGGTCGTAGCAGCACATGATTGAAAAAAAAATAGGCTCGGGTGAGGACACTGCTGGATCCCTGGACAGGTAAGTGCAAGGTCCATAAAGACATGGATGAGTGAGTTTGGGGTGGAGGAACTTGACTGGCCTGCACAGTCCTGACCTCAACCCAATAGAACACCTTTGGGATGAATTAGAGCGGAGACTGCGAGCCAGGCCTTCTCGTCCAACATCAGTGCCTGACCTCATAAATGCGCTTCTGGAAGAATGGTTAAACATTCCCATAGACACACTCCTAAACCTTGTGGATGGCCTTCCCAGATGAGTTGAAGCTGTTATAGCTGCAAAGGTTGGGCCAACTCAATATTGAACCCTACGAACTAAGACTGAGATGCCATTAAAGTTCATGTGCGTGTAAAGGCAGGCGTCACAATAGTTTTGACAATATATAGTTTCTCTGTATCACTGATGGCCGCCCATTATCATTGAGTTGAATTGATAGACCCTACATCACGTAGTCGACCAGAAAATAAACTATAAAGAGGGAGAGGGAGAGGGAGAGAGCGAGAGAGAGAGAGACATCTTAACTTGTAAGCTCGACCCTCTTAATCCTCTTGTAGTCAATTTTATTGTATTGTAACGTCTCCCTTTTATATTGTACAGCTCTGCGTAAACTGCACTATATAAATCTTGTATAACAACAACAACAACAACAACATTAAAAAAAAACAAAAAAACTAAAAAAGCAGGAGGGACAGGGAGGTTGGAAAAAAAGGGCAGGAGAATAGGACATTGAATCATAATTATTCACAAAAGCTCATGTGTAGGATTACAAATAAATCTTTACAAATGATAAATAGACAAATAAAATTTGTTTCCTCACATAGACAAAAAAAAAAAGAGAAAATACTTGCACCAGTAAAATATCTTAAAACCATAAATTATTGGTGATGAGTGCCACCTAGTGGATGAACAAGCTGACAATAGAAGTGGATTAGTTGCTATGCACAGCTGCTCTTGATTCTGAAGTGTAAAAAAAAGTGCCACGCTGCTCAAATCAACTCCAATCTAAAAAAATATATATATATACACATTACTGTGCAAAAGTTTTAGGCAGGTGTATAAAAATGTTGTAAATGAAGAATGCTTTCAGAAATAGTGTTAAAACTTTATTTTTATCAATTAACAAAATAGAAAGTAAATGAACAGAAGAGAAATACAAATCAATATCTGGGGTGAAAACCCTTTGCTGCCTTCTAGGTACACTTTCACACAGTTGTTAAAGGAACTCGGCAGGTAGGTTGTTCCAAACATCTTTGAGAACTAAACACAGATCTTCTATGGCTGCCCTCAAATCCTGTCTCTTTATGTAATCCCAGACAGACTGATGAGATCAGGGTTCTGTGGGGGCCAAACCATCACTCCCAGGACTCCTTGTTGTTCTTTACACTGAAGATAGTTCTTAATTACATTGGCTGTATGTTTGGGGCCGTTGTCCTGCTGCAGAATAAATTTGGGGCCAATCACACACCTCCTTGATGGTATGGCATGATGGAGAAGTATCTGCTTGTATTTCTCAGCATTGAGGACACCATTGATCTTGACCAAATCTCCAACTCCATTTGCAAAAAAGCAGCCTCAAACATGCAAGGAACCTCCACCATGCTTCACAGTTGCCTGCCGACACTCATTATTGTACCACTCTCCAGCCCTTCACCAACAAACTGCCTCCTGCTACAGCCAAATATTTCACCAGTAGGGTTGCCACAGCATCTCTTTAAAACCAAACACATGGGGGCGTGGCTTGGCGCATGGAGCTGTAGGACGCACATCGCGGCAGCTCCCGGTCCTGACGATCTCCACGGGGCCCTATCTCCTATACCATCGCCCATCCAGCTCCTAAGAACGCCCTGATGGGTAAAGGAAAGCCCAGGGACCACTCGAAGCCCGCCGGTGACCGGACACAGGGCGACTTAGGGAATTTTGTGACCCGATCCTCCACGGCCTACCAGAGCCAGAAAGCCTCCAAGATGGCGGCGGTGCCTCTGTCTCCGGCCCGATCCGCACATGCAGACGCCGAACAGGTACTACCCAGAGGCCGTTCAGTCTCCCTCACAGATCTGGAGCCTCCACTATATCACCCACACAGCCCCCAAAGCCTCCCCCAAAGCGATCCATACATGCTTACCTCCGCTCTTTACCCACTAAAACTGACTTTGAACATTATGTCTCCCGCATGGAAAAGTCATACAGGAAAGAGATTGCTGAGCTCAAGAGGGATCTAGGGACTAGAATGGAGGATGTAGAAAATACCACTGATGGTATGTGCAATACATTACAGTCCCATGAAGAGATCCTTAATACCCATACTAACATACTACAACAGCTCATGTACCACCAAGATGACATCGAAAACCGTAGCAGACGGAACAATATTAGAATCCGTGGTATACCAGAAACCATAGATCACAATGATTTACATGGAGCAGTCACTGCCATTTTCAACCAAATCCTGCAACAACCCAAAGATACCCCTATTGAGTTAGACAGAGTTCACAGAACCTCGGGCCCGAGAAGTTCTGATTCCTCCTTTATTCGGGACACGCTCTGCAGGGTGCACTTTTATAAAGTCAAGGAGGAGATCATGAAGGCAGATAGCACACAGGACTCCATTCGGCTGAATGATACTCCAGTAATGCTGCTACCTGACCTGTCGCGCCAAACTCTGGCCATGCGGCGTGCACTTAAACCGATTACATCTGTTCTTCAGGAAAGAAAGATTAAATATCAATGGTGGTTCCCTTTTCAACTACGGGTTCATCATGAAGACAAAACGGCCCTTTTCCGCACACTAGGAGATCTGCCAAGGTTTTTGAGCACTCTGGAGCTACCCCAGATCTCCCTGCCAGACTGGCCCCTTCCGTCTGCTACTCCGGGACTTCCATTCCACACACAATGGCAGAAAGCAAGCAAGAATAAGCGACCCAGAAGCTCCCCTCAGAAGTCTCCAGACGGCTGACTGGACTCTAGTCCCTACAAACACCACATCTTTACCTTATCACCGTGACTATTGCTTTGTTTTTTTTGGATCTCGTTTTCCCTTTCTTCCAAAGAAGGAAAGAATAGGGAAACGGTGCAGGCTGTCTACCCTTGAACCACTCCCTGGACTACCTAACTGTCCTCTACACTAACAGTGTTGCAGATCCAACACCCCCCCTCCCCCCCTTTTTTTTTAACATTTTTTTACATCATCATTTCTGCATATGCCTTTTTGTCCCCTCCCATTACTCTAATTGGATGTCTTTTTCAGGATGATCCTTTCTTATTTTTTCTCTATTGTTGTCTACATTTTCTATGTTTTTTTTTTTCTCTGGGGAGAAAGCTGGGGTGGACGGGTTCTGTAATCATGGCTTGCCCCCCCCCCTATTGAAACTCGCTCTTAACTGTGAGTTAACGTACGGGAGCCTTATAGAAATGCTTCCATGCTTTTTTGATGTGTTTAGGAGGGGGTGGGGGTATACACGTTATATGTGTTAAGTTACTACTCATATGTTCTTACCAGGTTACCTTATGATAACAAATTGATGGTTATATACTGTTTCCACCAGTTATTGCTCCCCCCGTGGACCCCGGGACCGGGAGGCACTCTAGGTGCTCACCACATTCCCCCCTTAGGACTTGTAGTGCCTGTTTGTGCACTTTATTGATATTAGTCTATAAGCACTTTATAGAAATGTTTCTACATTCAAATGATTACTTCATGCTGCCACCTAGTGGCTTATTTTTTTTAATTCTTTTTCTCTCTTACTTTCTCCCCTTCTTTTCCTCCCTCCTCTCCTGCTTTTTCTTCTCCCCCTACCTACCCACTTACCTCACTCCCCCTTCCTTGGGCTGGATGGACCTCGGTGCTGACATTATCAACATCTATTGCTACCTCTCCTCACTCCTACTATGTCTTTACCTGAGCATCTAACCTTATCGTCCTATAACTGCAGAGGCTTCAATACCCCTGAAAAAAGAAGCCAGGTGTTATACCACTTTCATAAGGCTAAAACTAAAATCCTGCTTCTACAAGAGACACATTTTCGGGGTTCAGAGATCCCATCCCTTAAAAATCCTCATTTTCCCCAATGGTTTCACAGTACGAACCCTCAGGCAAAATCCAAAGGGGTGTCTATAGCATTTCATAAATCGTTCCACCCAGAAGTCTTAGATTCCCTGATAGACCCACTAGGGCGTTATATATTCCTCAAACTCAAATTTAATTCTTCTGTCTTTACAGTGGCTAATGTCTATGGACCAAACCAGGATCAAGGGAACTTCCTATCCAAGGTTCTAAACAAATTGCTATCATTTGGGGGTCCTTGTGTCATTTTAGGTGGCGATCTCAACACAACTCTTTCTCAAGCCGTGGACACTTCTTCGGGTAAGTCAGCTATGTCCCACACGACTCTTACACACATAAAATCCCTTTTCAACTCGGCACAGCTCGTAGACATATGGAGGATACAACATCCTCTAGAAAGAGACTACAGTTGTTACTCCGTAGCTCATAAATCCTATAGCCGTATCGATTACTTTTTAATCTCCCAATCATTGCTGGACATACCACTCAAGGCCTCCATAGGAAATATTCTCTGGTCGGATCACGCACCCGTACACCTCAGCCTAGCCCATCCGCCGAAATCCCGCACCCGGTCCTCATGGCGACTTAATGACAATTTACTGACTGACTCGGTATGTGTTGCAGCGGTTGAAAAAACGATTAGTGATTTTATTGCAGATCATCGCCAAGATGATACTAGCCCCCTCATTAAATGGGAAGCCCTGAAGTGTGTACTTAGAGGAACACTAATCCAGCATGGCTCTCGGTTAAAAAAAGCTAGAATGGCCGATATCTCACGCCTCTTATCCATGATTAAAACGCTTGAAGCTACACATAAGCAAGACTCAGACCCTGCAACATATACCGACCTATCTAATGCACGTAGAGACCTGCTCCGTCTACTCGATGCTAACTCTCTTATAGCCAGAGACCGAGGACGTAACCAACATTACACTCTAGCTAACAAATGTGGACAACACCTAGCGAGAGTTCTTCATCCTCGTCCCCCACGCCGACCTATACCACAAATCTGTACATCTGACCAACGAAAAATTAATAACCCTAATGGCATTTCTGACGCATTTAAACAATTTTACTCGAACTTATACAATCTCCACACCCCAAACGGGACAACCCCTGCTAATGACACACACCTATCCTCCATGCAGGACTACATCTCTGACACAGCTCTACCACATCTAAACCCTGTACAGACATCTGCCATGGACGACCCTCTTACAGTAGCGGAATTTACTGCCACTATCAAAAGCCTGAAAAATGGTAAATGCCCAGGCCCCGATGGGTTCTCCCCGAGATTTTATAAATCCTTTGCTCATCATCTGACCCCATTGTTAGCTAGCGCATTTAACGCTATAGACGATACCCATCTCCCCTCCAGACACCTACTAGCAGCTAATATTTCAGTAATACCCAAACCTGGCAAAGACCCCTCTCAATGTAGCAGTTATCGCCCCATTTCACTCCTTAACCTGGATATTAAGCTTTACGCCAAAGTCCTGGCTAACCGCCTATCTCCTATCTTACCTTCACTCATACATAAAGACCAGGTGGGATTTGTCCCGGGCCGAGAGGCTAGGGACAATACCACAAAAACCATTCACCTCATTTCCTATATCCGAAAACACAATCTAAAAGCTTACCTGCTTTCGTTTGATGCCGAGAAGGCCTTTGACCGGGTCAACTGGGATTTTCTACGCCTCTCTTTGCAACAGATAAGCCTTGGCTCCACTTTTGTTTCTAGGGTCATGGCTCTATACTCACGTCCCTCGGCGTCAGTCCTGGTCAACGGTTCCTCCTCCGCTTCATTCCAGATTTCAAACGGCACACGACAGGGCTGCCCCTTGTCTCCCCTCCTTTTTGTTTTGGTGATCGAACACCTGGCCCAGGCCATTAGACAAAATACATCCATAATGGGAATTCAGACACCCTCATCTAAACATAAACTTTCGCTTTACGCAGATGATTTATTAGTCTACATACAACAACCTCATACTACTCTACCCTCACTGATGCAGGAATTTCGTAGATTTGGACAGTTTAGTCATTTAAAATTGAACATGTCTAAGACTGAGGCCTTAAATGTATCATTATCTAGTACTACCCTTACCCAACTACAGACTAACTTTCCCTTCCAATGGGGTTCCAGGGGCCAATCTGCCAATCTTTCCGATTTATATGCCTTAAATTATATACCCCTCCTAACCCGAATTAGGAAGGAATTAGAATCCTGGAACCCGTCCACACTACCTTGGTTTGGGCATATCAATACATTGAAAATGGACACCCTACCAAAATTACTATAATTTATTTATTTCAAACCGTTCCTATTATGGTCCCTAAACAATTTCTTACATCTCTTCGCTCTATGTCCATACGATTCATATGGCAAAATGGCATGTCCCGTATTCGTCACAACTTACTCACATACTCTAAAATACAAGGCAGAATGGGCCTACCTGACTATACCATAGAGCTGCACTGTTATCCCGGGTCCTAGAATGGTTCCCTCGCCCTTTCCCCAAAGCATCCACCATGGTGGAACAAGACCTATCCACATTTGATCTCAGGGCCTTGCTCTGGGGATATGGACGACATTTATACTTACTCTCCTCTACTTCCTCACTGATGATTGCAGCTTTACATTTCTGGTACAAGAAGGGCATACAGACTCTTCTATCCTCAGACCCTTCGCCACTTACTTCTCTATTTGACCACCCCGCACTCCCTCAAGATACAGGTTCCAACACAATAGGCCCATATTCTCGCTCTACATGGCCAGTAGCGGGATCATTTGTAAACCCTACCTCTGGTGCACCCATCCTACCAAACACGCAAGGTAATTGGCTCACAGCCCTCCGTATATCCTCCTTTTGCTCCGACCTGTTCTCCACCTCTCATATTCACAGACCCTTAACGGAATTCGAACAACTGTGCTCTCTTTCCGAAACTCCCAGACACTTACTTTCCACCTTATACACGATACAGAATATACTGCTGCATAACCGACCCCCTTCATACACCAAGAAGTGGTCCATGGAGCTGGGAAAGGAACTTCATTCAGAGGATTGGCAAAAGTCATATTACTTTACGCATAAATCTTCAATATCCTGTTATGCCCAGGAAAAAAATTTTAAGCTTCTTTCCCGATGGTACAGGGACCCTCAATCCCTTAATAGAATTTTCCCCTCGGTCCCATCCTCCTGTTGGAGGTGTGGTTCAGAAAACGGAAGTTACCTACATATATGGTGGGACTGCTCATCTATTCAACCACTTTGGTCCCAGGTTTTTTCCATTTACAGTAGTCTTTACGATCAACCCTTATCACCCTCCCCAGAAATTGCATTACTGTCCATGCTTCCTGGTTCCATCACCTCACAGAAACGCTCCCCTTTACGCTTTTTCTTATCGGCTGCCAGACAGATCATACCCTTATTTTGGAAAACCTCCACCAGACCCCCACTTACCTTATGGGTTTCGACAATGAATGATATTATGCGCATGGAGGAGAGGTTGGCCATGGATAACGATACTTTTGATAAATTCAAAACTCTATGGCTTATCTGGATTGAATATTCTACATCAGATGCCCTGAAAACCTTATTGACCACTTAAGGTTAGACACAAATATTCATCTTTAATACTCCTTGCATACATTGTCGTACCGAGGTCTGCTCCACGCCCCCCCCCCCCCCTGTATCCTATCCCTCTTTTCTTCTTTCCACCCCGCTTTCCTTTTATTTCTCTTCGCTTTCCTGAACTCTAATACTACCTCATAGTCAGTGGTTATAGTCTCTCCTAGACTAATTTATACGTTTTCATAGACAGTTCATTACTATATAATATTGCTGGTTGGCGATGGTCTCCTCTTACGCAAGACCTAATCAAACATTGTACATTGGAATAGGATATACTCAGTACTGTTTTTGTTATTGATAACTGACTACCAGTATTTCTGTATAAATATTCTTTGATATTGTTAATAAAAACATATTTGACACTAAAACCAAACACATATTAATTATACACAAAAGCTCATGTATGATTAAGGTGGTAATTAAACTCACTGGGTGCCGTATTTGCATTAAATTAGCCTCAGAACCTGTGGAATTCATGTGTGTTCGGGTTTAAAGGAATGAGGTGGCAACCCTACTCATCAGTCTAGAGCACCTGCTGCCATTTTTCGGCACCCCAGTTCCTATATTTTCATGCATATTTGTTTCCACATCAAAGGTCTGGCTTTTTGGCTGCAATTCTTCAATGAAGACCACTTCTGGCCAGACTTTTCCGGACAGTAGATAGGTGTACCTGGGTCCCACTGGTTTCCACCAGTTCTGTGCTGATGGCGCTGACAGACATCTTCCGATGTGGAAGGGAAGTAAGCATGATGTGTCTTTCATCTGCTGCATGACCACTGCGTCTACAGTCCTCAACACTGACCGCTTCTCTGCGCTTTTTTGAAAGAGCTTTAACAGAACATCTTGAAACCCCAGTCTGTTTTGAAAGCTTTGCAGAGGAGAGACCTTGCTGATGCAGTATAACTTGCATGTGTCTTGTTGCTGTGCTCAGTCTTGCCATGGTGTATGACCTGTGACATGAAATGATCTTCCACAACCCCACTTTAGTAGCTGAGTTTGGCTGTTCCTCACCCAGTTTTTAGCCTCCTACACAGCTGTTTGTTTCTTCTTGGGAAAATTGGCTAATCGCATGCCTGACTCTAATCCTATAAAAACCCTTCAAGTGTACAAAGTGTGCAAGTGTGAGAATTGATGCCGATTTGCAGCCAAAGAGTAGTCACGCCAAATATTGATTTGATTTAAAGTGGAGTTCCGCCAAAAATATGTATTTATTTTTTAAGTCAGCAGCTACAAATACTGCAGCTGCTGACTTTTAAAATATGGACACTTACCTGTTCAGCGTGCCCGCGATGTCCTCACCCAAAGCCGATCTGTCCCTTGGGTGGAGGCGCCGCCATCTTTGGTAAGGGAATCAGGAAGGGAAGCCTTGCGGCTTCACAGCATGGATCCCTGTCGCGCTGCGCGTCCTCACTGGTCCCTGTTGTCTTCTGGGACCTCTGTGTCTCCCAGAAGACAGCGGGGGGGGATAGAGGAGGGGCTGGACATGGCGTAGATCACCACGGAGCCTGCGGTGAGCTATGCCTTGAAGTGGGAGCAGATACCTAGATTATACAGGTATCGGTATCCCCCTGAAAGGTACCAAATGTGACACCGGAGGGGGGGAATCCGATCAGCTAAAGTTCCATTTTTGGGTGGAACTCCGCTTAAAATTTCTCTTCTGTTCGTTCACTTTGCATTTTGTAAATTGATAAAAAAATAACATATCATACCTGTTGAATCAGCCGAACAGGCTGAACTACAAGCGTGGAATGAATGATTGGACAGTTCCACGCTTGTAGTTCAGCCTGTTCGGCTGATTCAACAGGTATGATTGGTTAGCCAACTTTAGCACTTGTGTCATATATGATAAAAGAGGCCCCCTGTTTCATTGCTGGCTATTCTCATACATATACCTTTTCTTTCCATTCTGTTTAGTCTAGCTGGTCCACCAGATTCATTAGCGGTACTGATTGATCAACCCTTATCGACCCTTTCAGCGTCCTGGTTCTTTTACTAATGTATTTTGTTTTTGGTGAGTATTGAGGACCCTTTTGTCCCTTCTCCCCTTATTAATGTAATTGAGCTATATAGCCTCATATACATGTATTTCCACAGCTATTTTCACAGATCTTTTATCAAGCCCCCTGCAGCCACACTAAGGCAGTGAGGAGGCGACCTTCATTTTGGAGGTCTCCTGTTCGGACCTTCGGGGTTCATTGGGTATGTATTTGTAATCCTTAATTGATGCTGTTTCCATCCTTGCTGGGACCTATTGTTTGGGTGATTTTGTCTAGTCTCCATGTACTTTTGCCAGTAGTTGGCACTACGCTGCTTCCCATTATATCCAGCATATCTCATCATATTAATTTGAAATTTTCTTTTGTAGAATTACAACCTATTACATCCCCTGAGGAAGCCAATGTATTGGCGAAACTAGTAGGGATTATTGGTTCGATTCCTCCACCCACTGGTTGCAATATATCCGTTTATGCTCCTTTTTGTATTTGTACTGTAAATGAAATTTACTTGCTTTTAAGTGATTTTTGTAATAAATTTTAATTATTTTAATATTTTGTCTTGTTATACCTTCAGCACCGCAATAATCCCACCATCCCACCCAATGTTTCTATCTATACTATTGGGATGAGGTTCCCTAGCTAATCAAAGACACACATACCACCAACTCCACTTTTTTCTCCAAAGGTGTTCTATTGGATTGAGATCTGGTGACTGGAGGCCATTGAAGTACAGTGAACTCATTGTCACGTTCAAGAAACTAGTGGTGAGATGATTGGAGCTTTGTGACATGGTGCATTATCCTGCTGGAAGGGTACACTGTAGTCATAAAGGGATGGACATGGTCAGCAACAATACTCAGGTAGGTTGTGGTGTTTAAAATGATGCTCAATTGGTACTAAGGGGCCAAAGGTGTGCCAAGAAAATATCCCCCACATCATTACACCCCCACCAAGCCTGAACCATTGATACAAGGCATCCATCCGATCCATGCTTTCATGTTGTTTACACCAAATTCTGACCCTACCATCTGAATGTCGCAGCTGAAATCGAGACTTAACAGATCAGATGTCGTTTTCTATTCTTCTATTGTTCAATTTTGGTGATCCTGTGCGAATTGTAGCCTCAGTTTTCTGTTCTTAGCTGACTGGAGTGGCAGCCGGTGTGGTCTTCTGCTGCCTCAAGGTCCATGGTGTTGTGCGTTCAGAGATGGTGTTCTGAATAACTTGGCTATAACAAGTGGTTATTTAAGTTACTGTTGCCTTTCCATCATCTCAAACCAGTCTGCCCATTCTCCTTTGACCTCAACATGGCATTTTCCTCCAAACAACTGCCAGTCACTGGATATTTTCTCTTTTTCAGGCTATTCTCTGTAAACCCTAGAGATGGGTATGCATGAAAATCACAGTAGATCAGCAGTTTTTGAAATACTCAGACCAGCCTGTCTGGCACCAACAACCATGCCACATTCAAAGTCACTTAAAGAGGAGGGCCCATCAAAAAAAAAAAAAAATTAAAAGTCAGCAGCTACAAATACTGCAGCTGCTGACGTTTAATTGGACACTTACCTGTCCCAGGGTCCATCGATGTGGGGGATCGAAGCCCCGCTCGTCTCCCCCCTCCGTTCAGCGGCGCTGGCATTGCAACTGTGGGCGCCGGGCTGTGGCTTCACAGCCTGGCACCCACTGCGCATGCGTGAGAGGCGCCGCGCGCCGTGATTGGCCGCTCAGTCACCTGGGACCTGTAATGGGTCCCAGATGATTGACAGGAGGGAGGGAGCAGAGCCGAGCCCTTCCTGTGCCGAGGGGGAAGTGATGTCACCAGCCCAGGCACTGGAAGAGGCAGACTACGAGGGACCCCCTAGCAACAGGCATTTAGAGGTAAGTAAAAAAAGAAAAAATTTCCAAATGTTTTTTTTTTTTTTTTTTTAGGCACATGAATTTTTTTTTTTTTTTTAGGGTGGAACACCACTTTAAATTCCCGTTTTTGATACTCGGTTTGAGCTTCAGCAAGTCCTCTTCACCATGTCTAGATGCCTAAATGCATTGGATTGCTGCCATGTAATTGGCAATTTGTGTTACCAAGCAATTGAACAGGTGTACCTAATACAGTGGTCGGTTAGTGTAGGTCACCATGCGCTGTACCTCCTAGAAGGTAAAGAAATTCCAACTCTCCTCCTTTACTAGCAGGATAGAAACCACGGTGTGTGCCCTTTTAAGGGAGGGGGAAGGACCTCTTGCTCCACCACGCTCACTCACTCACTTCCCGAGAGCGAGTGAGCACTTTATATACTAGTGGATGTGGGAACACATAATAGGGACTGCTAGCAGCTCATCAGAGTTGAAATCATGTAAGCAGCACAAAAGTATTAATTGCTTTTTTTATATTTTGCTCAAGATTCTGGCTGCTCCAGTTTTGATAAAAACAGCCTTTAATGTTTTTTTTTTAAACCTGAAAAAAAAAAAAAAAAAAAAAAATGCTCTGGCAACTAAACTGTTAAAAGCAAGCTTTTTTACGAAAGGATAAAACTCAGTAAAATAACCAATTTCCATTACTAATCCTGTTTTATACCAGTATAAAAATATCCATGTGTCTATTACCTTCCTGGAAATGTATGGTAATCCATATACTACTCTTAAGTCTACTTAAAGCCATTATCTGCTAGAGCTTTTATTACTTATGCTAGATCATGTAATTGTCAGCATGTGTTCCTATTCATCATGTAAGAGCGACTGTTCACCACCTTCCATGCCTCAATACGACAGAAGGATTTTCAATGTTCTGCACATAGAAAATTCAAAGTGTGGCGCTATTTGCTCTGTAAATATAAAACACAAAAATCCTAAAAATTGAGTGACATCAAAACATTACAGTGTGAACAAGAAAGATGCCACGTGAACATGTGTGACAGTGACTAGTGAACAAGGTAATAATACATGTATGTGTTCAAATCAAATAAACATCAGAGACGATATTGTATATAAAGTCCATATCACAATGGATAAAATATGAAAAGCAAAAAAAGTCTGCGATAACAGTGCATAGGCGATGATAAACAGGTGTTTTCTTGTACGTGCAGAAGGATTATTTAGACCCAGCAGCCTGGCAGATAAATGGACCATGGGAAACCAGAGGTGCACGGAAGGTTGAAAGCAGTGCCAGGACCATCACCAGAAACTATGGAGGCTTACCAGAAGTAGTGGCCTGAAATAGCATATGCCATACAGGTCAGAAAAGCTTGATGACCAACAGGTCTAGATGTGTTATCTGGTCAGATGTCATCACCACACAAAACGGGGGGGGGGGGGGGGGGGGGGGGGGTGTTATGGTCAGCACGGCTTCCTCATTAATAGATGTACCACCATAAGCCAAGCGAAAGATTCGTGTTGCATGTGAGGGATGAAAACACTCACATAGCGTGATAATGTTTAAACTTGGATTTATTTAAAAATTAACAATAAAAAACAAACTCACATTTTTAGAAGATAAGAATAGCATGTAAATCGTGTAGCGGCAGTCGTGAGGGGTCCACCCGACATGTTTCAACTAAAAACATGTCAGGACCCCAGAAGACGACTTTTTTAGTTGAAACATGTCGGGTGGACCCCTCACGACTGCCGCTACACGATTTACATGCTATTCTTATCTTCTAAAAATGTGAGTTTGTTTTTTATTGTTAATTTTTAAATAAATCCAAGTTTAAACATTATCACGCTATGTGAGTGTTTTCATCCGTCACATGCAACACGAATCGTTCGCTTGGCTTATGGTGGTACATCTATTAATGAGGAAGCCGTGCTGACCATTCCCCCCCCCCTCCCCCCCCCCGTTTTGTGTGGTGATGACATCTGACCAGATAACACATCTAGACCTGTTGGTCATCAAGCTTTTCTGACCTGTATGGCATATGCTATTTCAGGCCACTACTTCTGGTAAGCCTCCATAGTTTCTGGTGATGGTCCTGGCACTGCTTTCAACCTTCCGTGCACCTCTGGTTTCCCATGGTCCATTTATCTGCCAGGCTGCCGGGTCTAAATAATCCTTCTGCACGTACAAGAAAACACCTGTTTATCATCGCCTATGTACTGTTATCACAGACTTTTTTTTGCTTTTCATATTTTATCCATTGTGATATGGACTTTATATACAATATCGTCTCTGATGTTTATTTGATTTGAACACATACATGTATTATTACCTTGTTCACTAGTCACTGTCACACATGTTCACGTGGCATCTTTCTTGTTCACACTGTAATGTTTTGATGTCACTCAATTTTTAGGATTTTTGTGTTTTATATTTACAGAGCAAATAGCGCCACACTTTGAATTTTCTGTTATTTTTGATCCTGAGTCTACGGGTGTGTTGGCTGCTACCTTACTTTTAGCGCAGCGCTGTACTTAATCTTTTTATTTTTTTTTAATGTTCTGCACATACAATAGATTACCTGATTCTGCGGAGAACAGTTTTCGTCTGAAGACAGTTGTTGAGAACAAAGCTGGCCATACGCGGATAAGAATCTAATCAGAAAATCTTGGTTTTGAGAACATTCTTTTAATTTTCTAATTTTCGGTGGGGTTTAAGACCTGGTTCACACCAGTGCGACTTGTCATGCAATGGCAGACAGTAACTGTGCCGGGAACGTGCTTTCAGCACTGCTGTGTCGGCTAACTGGTAGGCAAATATGAGTGCGCTTGCCGCCAAGGCCCACCCGCTGAAAGGCCACATATTTGCGAACTGTCGGCGCCTAGGGGTTAATTCTTTGTTGATATGGCCTTTTTCTTAAGTTTGGGGTGCTCAAAGTTTGTTTGCTGCACGCCACTATATTACTTAAAAAAAAAAAAAAAAAAAGCTGGCTGCTGTGTCTGAGGTCTAAAGATGCATCCTCCTAGTGTCTCCTTTTACCCAAGAAAAGAGGATCCCAAAGAGTGAGGTCTCACAAGGATAATAGACCTAACCAGTGTATGCCTAACCTTTATATATGGGGATAGGAGGGGTGCAGTGAATTTGAATGAAAGATTGTAAGGTTGTTCAGGGCGCACAATGCTCTTATATCTATTAGGGATGCACTGATACCAATTTTTTTAAGACACTTTTCCTCAAGTACTCACCATTACCGATACCTATTTATTTTATTTCATTTTTTTAAACACTGTACCTTTAACTTTATCAACTTATTTGCTATTACAAGGCATGAATAACATCCGTGTAATAGCATGGGCGTGAAAGGGCCTCTTTATGGAGAGATCTGGGGTCCATTAGAAAAAAAAAAACAAATATGTATTTAAAAAAAAAATATATATATATATATTAGTGTCCCGCAATGTAAATCCATTGTCAGTCATGATTGAACCATGATGGACGATGCTTTGGGCCCCCCCGCAGACCCCCACAACCACTGGGCAAGGGTTGTGGGGATCCCAAAGCACCCACCCCATGCTGAGGGCATGTGGCCTGGTATGGTTCAGGAGGGGGGGTGCGCCCCCCCCCCACTTTTCCTGCAGCCTGCCAGGTTGCATGCTCTGATAAGGGTCTGGTATGGATTTTAGGGGGGACCCCCCACGCCATTTAAAAAATAAAAATGTAAACCACCTCAATACACTGTATTATATAAACTGCACTGCCTGCATTGACTGAATATAGATTCTACACTGAATGCAGAGTGTATATATATTTTACACACACACACACACTTTTTGGTGAATGGGTAAGGGTACAATGTACCCCTTATCCATTCACATAGGGGGGCAGGATCTGAGGGCCCCCTTGTTAAAGGGGACTTCCAGATTCTGATAAGCCCCCGCCCACGGACCCCCACAACCACCGGGCAAGGGTTGTGGGGATGAGGCCCTTGTCCCTATCAACCCCAAAGCACCCTCCCCATGTTGAGGGCATGTGACCTGGTACGGTTCAGGTGGGGGGGGTGCTCTCTTGCCCCCCCCTTTCCTGTGGCCTGCCAGGTTGCATGCTCAGATAAGGGTCTGGATTTTGGGGGGACCCCCATACCATTTTTTTCTCATTTGATGCGGGGTTCCCCATAAAATCCATACCAGACCTGAAGGGCCTGGTATGGATTTGGGGGTAGGGGCACGCCATTTTAAAAAATATTTTGCTGTGGAATTCCCCTTAATATCAATACCAGACCCTAAGGGCCTGGTATGGAATGGGGGGGGGGGGGCCGCGCCATTTTTTTCAATGATTTTTTTATGTATATTGCCGGTATCCGGCAATACATTACAGCCCCAAGCAATTTTAAATGACGTTTTTTCCTTTCGAAATGTCATTTTACTGCGGTACTGTTATAATCACGAGAAAGATGCGCTACTCTACAGGAAGACTAAAGGGGTCGACCCCCAGGCATGATATTTAAAGGAATATTTCATTTTTATTGTTTTGGTGCGAATCGAACCGGGGGGTGTTTGGCTCATTCCTATTCACACTAATAGCTAGTATATGTCATCAGAAAGCTGTCGGCAAGGAGTATAACCTGTACTATATACTGAATGATAGTATGATATTATGGCCCCTGGTCTGTAGCAGATAGATATTCAGGTGTGTAGCACCCCCTAGCTTTGTTGCTAGAGTGCTAAAGTTTTTTGTGTAGCGTAGGTACATTTTCAGGCTTGGCTGGGAGCCAAGCCTGTGTTTTTTTTCTGGGTCAGGGTTTGAGTGACTTAGGTAGGCTGGATGACTCATCAACAGTTTCTCTGGTGAACTCCTCCCTGCTAGCTGAAAACTTGGGAGAAAGTTCCAGAAGTAGATAGGAGTCGACCAGGAGAAGCAAGCTGGAGTGTTCAGAGGACCCTGACCAATCCCCAACTTGGATTGGCAGAGGACAGGCCCCCTCAAATACTCAGGGTCAGCCCAGCTGGGTGGAGTTGTTCGGGTGGAAGCTGGAGAAGGAGTGTTATGCTGCATACACACAAGCATATTTTCCGTCGGAAAAAACTTGGATGGTTTTTCCGACGGAATTCCGCTCAAGCTTGCCTTGCATACACCACGGTCACACAAAAGTTCTCTGAACTTTCGACCGTCAAGAACGCGGTGACGTACAACACTACAACGCGCCAAGAAAATAAAGTCCAATGCTTGCGAGCATGCGTCGAATTATTTCTGAGCAAGCGTAGGAATTTTGTGTGTCTGAATTTGTACAGACGATTGCATTTTCGGATAGGAACTTTTTCCTAAAAATTGAGAACGTGCTCTCAATCTTTTGCTGGTGGGAATTCCGCTAGCAAAAGTCCGATGGAGCATACACACGGTCGCATTTTCCGACCAAAAGCTCTCATCGGTCTTTCGATGGCCGAATTTTCGATCGCGTGTATGTGGCATTAGGCTGTTGTGGCCTATGAGGGAACACCCCAGTCTGGGCGCGGGGGGTGACCTTGGGCCTGGGCTCGTGTGTGGACAGGGCCTTCCTAAAACCACAGAGGTGTTCTAGCCAGGAGGCACTGGGAGCTAAGAGGACTGCGGGAGAGCACTGCCAGGAAAGTCTCCAGGAGGACAACAGAAACAGCCAAGAGGGCTGGTGATAAGTGACACACAGTCAGGAGGACTGGGAGGAACGCCAAAGAGGACTGGGTGCAAACAGTTTGGGATGGGTGCAGAGCCAGTAAGGAGGACTGTGGTGGCATGGGCAGTGGAAAGATGTATTGAGAAAGGGAATGGTTTCAGGATACTAGATAGCAAAGTCAAGTTTTACCAGAATATGCTGAGACTCGAAGCAGAGATTACAACAGATCCATGCCAACTCTTTCAAAAAGTACTTCGACAATTAGGAAAACAACCAACAAGTCGAGATAACGGGAACTGGCAAAGAACATGAAGCACAATACTCCTTTACATCCACGTGCAACCCTGACCAAAACAGACCCTGGTTTATTATTTTTCTAGTTTTCTTAATTCCCAAGTGTCTATCGAATATATGACCATAAGGCGATTATGGTTTAGGGAGGTCCAATTGCTTCACAACATCATCCTCTTGTTTCACCACTTAATCCAACTAAAAACCAAGTATGGGAAGGACAGCCTAGTGCAGTGATGGCGAACCTCGGCTCCCCAGATGTTTAGGAACTACATTTACCAAGATGCCCATGTACTCTGTGTACTCTGCGGTGTAGTTGAGCATCATGGGAAATGCAGTTCAAAAACATCTGGGGTGCGGAAGGTCACCATCACTGGCCTAGTGTCATGATCAACAAGTTTTCCCATCTATAATTTTTTTACATTTTCTAAAACCAGTATGGGATCTCCCAATTTTTTTGGTACCAAAAATCTAATTTTCTGATTGCTAGGCACATAAAATTGTCCTCATTCCAAACAGAGATGGGCATAACATTTAGCACATTACTCCCAACTTCAAACTCTACCTCCTCTCACACCCAACCATTACTGAAAAAGGGAAGGATTTAATGCCCTCATTGGTCACACTAAAGCCTCGTACACATGATTGGACTTTCCGACAACAACAATGGAATTTTGTTCGAAGGGTGTTGGCTCCAACTTGTCTTGCATACATACGATCACACAAATCTTGGCCAACAATTACGAACGTAGTGACGTGCAAGACGTACGTAATGTCTCCATTACGAACGCTAGTTTTACAAGACCGAGCGTTTCCGGCTCGTCCTTGATTCCGAGCATGCGTGTTTGTATCTTGCACTTTTGTCTGACGGACTTGTGTACACACGATCGGAAAGTCCAACAACACACATTTGTTGGCGGAAAACAACAATTGTCCGATGGAGCATAAACACGATCAGACTTACCGCCAACAAGCTGACATCAAACATTTCCCGTCGGAAAATCCGATCGTGTGTACGGGGCTTAACAGTTCCCCCTTCCATATTACCATCCAAGGGGTCAGGGTTGATTTCAAAAGGTTTAGATTTATGCTCCTGACTCATGTTATTTTCCAGAAGAGCAGAAAATCCCTCCCCTTGGTCGCTTCATAACATATTGAAGGCACCAGGCCCACTGTATGTATCGCAGTACCCCAGGGTAAAATTTTTAAACACTAAAGTTTGGTGGTCACAATCATCATGTTTGCAAATTACCCCAGTAGTATTGGTCTAGTACTTAAGGAGACAGAGAAAATCAACTTTCACCAAACCCAGAACATTATCCTGCTATAGTACATACTATCTGAGCAAACAAACTCATGTGTATCAGCACATCACCATAACATTGCATTGGTTCAGTAGTAGGGATGACCTCAAGTGTGTTTGAATTGTAGTCCAAACTCACTTGAGCAAGTCTGCCAGGAAGCGGTCACCTCTACTGGGCCAATCATAAGCTGCCATGGCACTACTCACCCCACAGCTGCACGTATACAAGGGGCAAGTATATGTGCAGCGGCAGGGCATGCCTCAGCCACTTCTGATTGCTTGGGTGGGTGGGTTTAAAATAGGAGCTGAGCATGCTTGAGCTCATTACTATTTATTACTTATTGGGCAGTTAGCAGGAATGGGCTCCATTCACGTAACGCATTTACTGCGATAAAGTAGCTCAACCATTTTTCAAAAAAATGATTGCAATTCACAAAAAAAAAAAAAAAGCTGCTAAAATACTACATGCCCCATTTCTTGAAGTGATGCAGTATTTTAGTAGTGCAAACTAGCAGTATTTTAACACTGGCGCCCTTACCAACCAGCGAACAGCCATGTCCTTAACAACTATGACTCATGTGCTGTCAGTAGGCTTCCCTGCTGATAGCAGAACATAAACAAAAGAGGAGCCGGAGTAAAAAAAAAAAAAAGAAAAAAAATAATTAATTAAAAGAAAACCCAGTGGGGGTCCTTCGGGTCTGGTATGAATTTTGAGGACCACATGCTAATAAGAAACAAAAAGGCATAGTATTCCCAACCCCCCCCCCCCCCAAAACCATTACCAGACCCCTATTCGAGCATGCAGCCTGGGCTGGGGGAGGGGGGGGGGGAATGAGATAGCACCTCCCCTCCTGAATCATGCCAGGCCACATGCCCACAACATGGAGGGGTATACCCCTCCAAAATACCTTATGCTTGTGTTGATGACAACAAGGGCCGTTTCTGCATGACCCTGGCCTGTTGGTTGTGGGGGTTCGGGGGGTGACTTATCTGAATAGGGAAGCCCCCTTTAACAACATCCCAGGCACCCCATATGAACGAGTATGGGGTACATAGTATCTCTACTTATTCACCAAAAAAAATAGGCAAAGTAAATAAAAACAAAGACAGTTTTTGGCAAGTCTTATTTAAAAAAAGAAAAAAAAAAAACTCTCCAAAAAAATAAAAATAAATAAGTGCCCCCCAAAGCAGATTCAGTGTCAATCATAACGAACGCCAGCCGCTGACCCACAAGAAAAAAAAAATCTGCACCAGACACTTGGCTTCTGGCGAATGACAGCTTCACTGCCTACCTGCTGCTAAATAAACTAAGGAGCGGGGTCACCCAGTGATGTCACCTGGTGACTTCACAAGGGGGCGGGGGTCACACGTTTTTTCTTTAATTTTTTTGTTTATGACGGCTCTTTAGTATACATTTTGATGTCAGTGGATAATCCCACTGACAGCAAAAGAGTCATAGTTGTTAAGGGAGCAGCGGGTGCCGGCTTATTAACAATCAGCCATTTCCTCGTTGTTAAGGATACCCGCGGGTCCAGCTCCTTGACAACTAGCTGAAATAAAACTCATTCTTTAACTATCATATACCTGGACTACTTTTTTAACGCATGTATTTATTTCATTTAGTGAATTGTAACACTATTTTATACTGTATTTACTGAGCGATTTTTGAGGTAAATAACGCATAAAGGAATAGTAAATTTACATTTTCAGTATCGCAAGAGGTATTTAGGGAAAAAAAATGTGTCACGTGATCCAAATACCGCATACAATAGGTTTTAGTAAATGGAGCCCAATATGTCCTAACCCTTGGCAATGGAAACACCTCTTAGGGTTCTGTACCCTTTACCAGGCAACATAGACTTTCTTGACCTTTTTGGCCAGTCTCCAGGTCTCTTCACCTTTTTGCAACACTCATGAATTTTTCCTCAGACCCTTAAACTCCTGCAACAATCTTACCAGTACTCCAGAAATGTTCCCTCTGGGAAACCATGTTCAGGCTGTCGAAATCCTTTGCCGCATTATACCTTTCCACCGTTTCCACCAGCTGGTCTGCCATTTTAGGGTCTCCATGGCTTACCCCACTTCCTCAGAGAGGTAGGTAGTGCTGACAGATCTGTCCATATCCATGTCAAGAGCTGATAAGGTCTCTGGTTGCAACCACTTTCTGATAAGATGAATGAGACCATATATTTGGGGGGCTTTCTGGCTTTATACACCCAGACAGCAAGGATGACCCCCAACCATGCAAGGATCTCTGCTTTACATTTCTCAGTTCTGAGCATCATAAGATTCCAGCTCAAGGTGGGCCTTTTGGGGTTCACAAGTTAGATAAAGTACGATGAGTCCCACCCACTGCGCTCACTGCGATCCTTTCAAATGTGGCACAATAGACTTCCATATAATCCAACTCTGTAATTTATTGCAGAAAATTACTTACAGACACCAGGTTGTGTATGGCAGGTACTGGAGCCGCACTTATCTTCTCCAGGTGCTGGGCCACCTTTTTGAAGGCACCTTGATCCATTTGCTGGGCCTCTGTATCCGGACCATTGTCTATCAGTCCAGGCAGCTTTAAACACAAACTTTCAGCTCCATCTCTGCTACACACCTTCCCTTCTGTGTCACCCGTATCACTAATTAGAGGCCAGCTGGAGCAAAACCTGGCCAGGATCAGAACCCAACATAAGGGATGTAATACAACCTAAAAACTAAAACCTGGCTTGGATCAGAGCCTGACAAAGGGCAACACCATACAAAGTAAATCACGTTCTTCTTTACGAAAATTAAACTCTCACATATGGCAGAAAACAAGACCTTCCCCTCAATGATCCCTTTATGTGTAATGTATTTTATTGTGTACTTTATTGTGATTAAAACAGTCCTGCTGCTGGTCAATTTTACATTATTGCATTATGCTGTCGCTGAGACTGCCCATGAAAATCGGACTGTTGCGTACAGCGTTAAGACCCCTTTCACACTGAGGTGCTTTTCTGGCGCTTTAGCGCTAAAAATAGCGCCTGTAAAGCGCATGAAAAGTGTCTCTCAAGCCACCCCAGTGTGAAAACCCGAGTACTTTCACACTGGGGCGTTGCGCTTGCGGGACGGGAAAAAAAAGTCCTGCAAAGCAGCTTCTTTGGGGCAGTTTGGGAGTGGTGTATACACCGCTCCTAAACCGCCCTGCCCATTGAAATCAATGGCCAGCTATGTAAGTGCCTGAAAAACGCTTCGGCAGCGCTGCAACACGGGCGCTTTTAACCCCTTGTTAACCCCTTCTTTGGGGTTAAAAGCGATCCGTTCCCGTCCGCAAAGTGGCTCTGCAGCGCCGGTAAAGAGCCGGTAAAATGAACGGTGCTTTACAGCGACTGCAGAGCTGTCTAGGTATAAATGGTCTCTAAGGCATCCTCCAAGCATATTATTTCACCCCCTTCATATCAGAGGGTAAAACTAATCTTAATGCCTGAACACAGTTCTGCAACTTTAATCTGTGTTAGTAAAACTGTACATATCATCCCAACTACTTAGTGCATCCACATAGAAAAAAAACACAGAAAAGTGCCTCTAAAGCCTTGTACACACGATCGGATTGTTCGCCAACAAAACCGTGGACTTTTATCCGAAGGGCGTTGGCCCCAACTTGTCTTGCATACACACAGCCACACAATTGTTGGCCAACAATTACGAACGTAGTGACGTACTACATTGTTTTTCAGCTCTTTAGCGCCACCATTTGGGCTCCTTCTGCTAATTTCGTGTTAGTAGAAGTTTGGTGAGTGTTGATTCGCGCTTTTCATTTCGCACTTTTCAGTTCATTTCTGAAGGGCCGTTCGTCAATCAGACATGTTGCGGAATCGGAGGAGATAACGTGTTATTTATTATTGGCCTTGGAGTTATTGCTTTAACATTATTTTTTTGGTTGAATAGTGATTTGATATGGTATATTTTTGGATGCATAGAATGCACTTTTTGGTTAAGTTCTATTGGCAGATAGCATGTCCAATTTTATTTGTTTCCTTTTTTTAATGCACAATAAAACAATTGTGTAGAATAATACTTGGCTATGTGTTTTACTTCAAATGACAGTTTGGGAGTCGGCAGTTACATTTTAAAAAATACAATGTAAAATTGACAAAGGGCACCAACATAGTTGTATCTTTGATTTTAAAAACTACAGGATAATGGTATTGTGGTAACTTGCCCAAATAAAAAAAAAAAAAGCATAATAATATTATTCTTTATATCACTAGGAAAAAAAAAAGCCTTTGAAAATTCGTTTGCAATAACTCCATCAGTATCACCAGCAAAGCAGCTTTATTATTATCCCATTAAAGAAGAAGAGAATTGTGCGCTGCATTTCGAGATTTCAGAATTTGCCGCGTCACGAATGTTAATTCTCCATTACGAACGCTAGTTTACAAGACCGACCGCTTCTGCTTCCGAGCATGCGTGTTTGTACTTTGGACTTTTGTTCGACTAACTTGTGTACACACGCTCGGAAAATCCGACAACGGATATTTGTCCGCGGAAAATTTTAAAACCTGCTAGCCAACATTTGTCCGCGGTAAATCTGACAACAATTGTCCGATGGAGTGTACACACGGTCACATTAACTGCCAACAGCCTATCATCCAACATTTCCCATCAGAAAGTACGATCGTGTGTACGAGGCTTGAAGCGGAAGTAAACCCATCCATTTTTGGCACGTGCCGGAAATGTAACGCTCCCATTGGTTGTGCTCTCAACAAAACAATCAAACCATCCAATGGCTGGTGTCATAACTGATCACATGTGCAGCATCATGGCAGTTGTGGATTAAACAGAGGCAAAGATGGCGGCTTCCTTGCTAAAAACGATAGGAGGGTTTACTTACACTTTAAGAGCAATGTTTAATATGCAATATAATAAAAGTATCCAACACTTACATCTAGGTAAGGACTGGTATGCTCGTGGGAGATTGAAATCTCCTTGGATTTTTTTTCCAGCGTCTAAAGCGTGTCCTGAGCGTTCATTGAGTCCAGGCTGCGAGAGCCGCAAGGAGCCGGAGAGGAAACCGGCTAATCCCTTGGAGGAGATGATGGTAGTCAGCTCGTGGAGCGACGCTTCTGGGCACGTGACGTCAGCTGGATTCGGGAAACCACGTGTGAGAAAGGAGCGCGCATGCGCTGTACGAGTCTTGCGCATGCCCGTAAAGCGTTGCGGTTTCCCCGATTCTGCTGATGTCACGCGCCCAGAATCGTCGCTCCACGAGCTGACTATCATCATCTCCTCCAAGGGATTAGCCAGCTTCCTCTCTGGCTCCTTGCGGCTCTCGCAGCCTGGTCTCAATGAACGCTAAGGACACGCTTTAGACCAATGGTTCTAAACCTGAGGGCCGGGACCCCCTCGGGGGTCGAATGACGATTTGCCAGGGGTCACCAAGTCCTGGGCTGTTTCTGAAGCCCGTGCCACTCTCCCAGCCTGTTTGCGGCTGCCCAGTAGGGCTGTCTCTGGAGCCTGTGGCCGCCCAGCTGGGCTGTTCCTGTAGCTCGCAGCCACCCAATCAGCCTCTTCGCAGCCACCCATTCAGTTCACAGCATGGGTGGGGGGCAGAGACTAGAGGTCAGCTGACTGGTGAAGAATGTGAAGTGGGAGGGGCTGGAGGAGACCCTATCTCCTGATTTCGGCATAGGTGTCATTGCTGCAAGACACCACAGAGCTGGAGACACAGTGAAGCCAGAGACAAAGTGAGTAACACTACCTGTGATTATAGTTGCCATTAAATGTCCCAACTACAGTTCTCAGATCAGCAGATGACCTTCATCAAGAGCACCTAAGTTGTCTGATCAGAACTCCCCCCCAGCACTGCCACTGATTCCACCCCGCTGCCAGCACTGCCACTCACCCCATTCCCCCCACCAAGGAATAAAAATAGAGAATGCATGGAAGAGATAGGGAAAGAGGGGGAGGAACAAAGAAAAAGGGAGAGAAAGAATAAGAGAAAGAACAAAAAAGACAGCTAGAGAGAGGGATGGGGAATAAAAACAAGAATTAGGATAGAGAGATAAAAGGGAAAAAAAAGGAGAACAAAGAGAGAATGGTATTTCCTAAAATGTACCATAAGAGGTTTCAATACTGTACGAGTGGAAGGGACTCGGGGAGCACTAAATGTCCGTGGGTTAGGGGCGCAAATTACTTGTCTTGCCTTGGGTGCTGACAACCCACGCTACGAAAATAATTTCACTGTTAGGGGTCCCCACAACTTGGGAAATTTTATCAAGGGGTCACGGCCTTAGAAAGGTTGAGAACCACTGCTTTAGACGCTGGCAAAAAAATCCAAGGAGATTTCAATCTCCCACGAGCATACCAGTCCTTACCTAGATGTAAGTGTTGGATATTTTTATTATATTGCATATTAAACATTGCTCTTATGCCGCGTACACATGGCGGACTACGGACTTTCCGAATCAACAGACTTGCCTACACACAATCAACCAAAGTCCGACGGATTCGTACGTGATGACGTACGACCGGACTAAAACAAGGAAGTTCATAGCCAGTAGCCAATAGATGCCCTAGCGTCGGTTTTTGTCAGTTGGACTAGCATACAGACGAGCGGACTTTTCGACCGGACTCGAGTCTGTTGGACAGATTTGAAACATGTTTCATTTCTAGGTCTGTCAGACTTTTGAGAAAAAAAGTCAGCTGGAGCCCACACACGATCGAATTGTCCGGCGGACTCCGGTGCGCCGGACCAAGTATGCCGGAAAGTCCGGTCGTGGGTACGTGGCATTAGAGGCGCTTTTCTGTGTTTTTTTTTCTATGTGGATGTACTAAGTAGTTGGGATGATATGTACAGTTTTACTAACACAGGTCAAAGTTGCAAAACTATGTACAGGTATTAGGATTAGTTTTACCCTTTAGCCTGTCAAAAAAAAGGCCTGGAGCTTAAGTGGTTAAGCTACCTAAAACGCACTGACATTGATGCTAAGCTGCTACTAGTTATTTTTTCTTTTCATTCGGGAGGACTCCTAATGCATGTTTGTTGAGTTTTTGCTTTTTTTTTTTTCCCTAATTGCTAAACAGCAATTTTACTTTGCGCCATTGCGCTGCAGCTGCAAGCCAAGCATTTGTAATGCAGCCTTATTGATCTCAGTGGGCCCAAGTTAAAAATACCATGGCCGTTGCATGACTTACAGGCTTGTCAGGCTATAGTCAGTATTCGGTTGGGTGGCAAAACCTGCAGCTCAGCCACCTGTTTTTTACCTCTCCCCATTTGAAAGAGACCTAAGAGTCTGCTTGATCCCTACTTGCATAAGTATTCTAAATGAGATCCTTGCAAAGAGCGTTGCTACACTGGTAATGTGTTCTTATTAAATATTAATGTGGAACTCTGCATTAATATTAGTAACTGCATGATATACTGTGTAGGTCATTTTTTTATTTTGCTCAGACGTCTTAATCCAGCCTATAGCATAGTTTTATTACCTGTTGATCCTGCCAGTAGATGTTTTTTTTCCACTTCCTGTAATAGTGTGACAATGCTTTTTGCTTGCTGTGAAACTGTACAGCAGCGTTGTCACCCTATTAGCAGGGCAGTGTAACAGAAACATATAGTTTTGTAATGACAAACACAGCATTTTTTTTTTTTTTAATGCTTTAAACCTAATGAATATAGGCTAACCATTGTAAGCACCCTCCAGGGGCTTAACTAGAAATAGCAGGGCCCCATAGCAAAATGTTGTATGGGCCCCCCCCTGCAAACAGCCCCCCCCCCCCACAGCTGCCCTAGTGTCAATGCAGCGTGACCTGTGCCACATACACCGTGACCTGTGCCACATACACCGTGACCTGTGCCCAATACAGCCTGGTCTGCTTGTGCCCCATACAGCCCCACCTATGCAGAAGAAGAGGCAAGCCATCCGGATCAGCAGAGAGCGGGATTGCCCGCTGTAATAGCTTTCATTTGAATTTCCTGTCTTCCCGGGGCTCATCGTCACATAGCCCCACCTCTTGGCCCGACGCCTTTGATGACGTCACATGTCCCGCATTGGAGGGGCCAAAAGGTAGAGCTATGTGACGTGAGCCCCGGGAACACTGGAAGTTCTAATGAAAGCTCTTACATCGGGCAATTCAGCTCTCTGCTGACACGGACAGCTCGCCTCTTCCTTTTCTCTCTCTTCCCCTGGCTGGGAGACTGTGGCGGCGGTGCTCTTATCCTCACTGGGCCCCACTCGGCTGCGGGCCCCATAGCACCCACATGGGTCGCTATGGTGGTAGTTACGCCCCTGGCACCCTCGCATGTTTTTATATGTTGGACACTGAAGAGCGATTTGTATTCAGATCGCTTTTCAGAGGGCATTGGACAGGCAGCGAGGTAATAGAACAACTCCTCACCACCTGTCAAATGCCCTCTGAAAAGCGACCTGAATGTACAAAGCAAAGGATCAGAGCTACAGCCTCCTCATCTCAATGTCCTCAACCACTTGAAGACCAGGCTTTTTCTGACTCTTTTTGTTTACAAGTTTAAATCAGTATTTTTTTGCTAGAAAATTGCCCCAAATATTATATATATACATACACATATCTCTCTCTCTCTAGATAGATATATATATATATATATATATATATATATATATATATATATATATATATATATATATATATATATATCTATCTCTCTCTATATCTCTCTCTAGAGATATATATATATATCTCTCTCATATCTCTCTCTCTCTCTCTCTCTATATATATATATATATATATATATATAAATATATATATATATATATATATATATATATATATATATATATATATATATATATATATATATATATATATATATATATATATATATATCTCTATCTCTCTCTCTCAGAGACCCTAAGGCATAAAATGGCGATCATTGGAATTTTTTTATGTCACATAGTATTGCGCAGCCATTTTTCAAACGCAATTTAAAAAAAAAATTTTAATGAATTACAACAAAACATAATATATATACCCCATTTAATTTTTGTATAATATGAAAGACGATGTTACGCCGAGCATTCTGATACCTAACATGTCATGCCTTAAAATTGCGCACACTCGTGTTATGGCGGCAAAACAACGGTACTTAAAAACTTCATTACCTGTTTATAGTTATGGAGGAGGTAGAGTGTTAGAATTATTGCTCTCGCGCCAACGTTTGCGGTGATACCTCACATGTGTTGTGTGATCACCGTTTACATATGCGGGCGTGACTTACGTATGCTTTTGCTTTTATGCATGAGAACAAATGAGGGAAGGGGGTGCTTAAAATTTTATTTTTTATTATTTACACTGTCCTTTTATTTTCACTTTTTTTTACTCACTTTTTTTCCTATTACAAAGAATGTAAACATCCCTTGTAATAAAAATAAGGAAGACAGGTACTCTTTATGGAGAGATCTGGGGTCAAAAAGACACCAAATCTCTCCTTTACCTTTAAAAGCCCAAGATCAAAAATTTTTCTTTTTGATCTTTTAGTTTATAAAAAAAACTTCCAACCTGGACCGAAAGTGACGTCGTCATGTCGCTCCAGCCCTCAAAGGCCATAGGGGCTTTCAAAGAGGATCTACTCTTTGATCGCCTGTGTGACCAGTCGGTCAAGCAAGCATAAACGGTAAGCCTGAGAGACACCGGCAAGGGGGGGGGGGGGGGGGGGGGGGGGTGTAGCGGTCCAGTGGCTCATGGGAAAGAAAACAATACCGGGGTGATGGCCAATATTCCTCGCAGACCGCAATGTATAGATACGTATTACGGTCGGCTAGTGGTTCAAATGCACCAGTGCTCAGACTAGCGGTCACTGTAGACCAAACACCCAGTGATTCTTAAGAGGAAAGCTGGCTCTTCGGTAAAATCCGCAAGATAAAACTAAAAAGTCCTTTTTTTTTTATACATAGGAACAATACAAGGAAATACAAGGAAATCCAAAGAAATCCAACACGTTTCGGCTGTTCAGGCGAGGCTATCAGCAGTGCGGCGCCTTATACTGCATGAATCAGGAAAATACCACGTCAATGGCCACTAAACGGAGCCCACGATCATAGTTAATATTTATTTCCTATGATCATCAACTCCATCTACAGGCCAAAATGTGATATTTTCCTGATTTACTCTTTTTTGGATAAATGAATAACATTTGACCTGGAGAGAAAATAGCCAGGTATCTTTCGATTCAAACAGAAATGAACATACATGCAGTTTCACAGAGCTATTACGTTCTATATTTTTTTTTTTATGCACACACTGCAGAAGTTTTAGACCAATCATTACAATGGGCACGGCCTAACTGGAGAACAGAGGCAAGTAAGGCTCTATAATAAAGGTTGATTTGACTTGAAGTGGATTGATTTTTCTCAAGAGGTCTTTCACTTTAACTATCAAGAGGTTCAAGAAGCGATTAGAAAATTCTATAGATAATGCAGAAAACACTTTTAATAGTCTCCTCTTTATGTTCAAACACGTGAGAAATACTTAGACGTAAAAAAAAAAAAAAATAATAAAAACTCGCTGGATATTAAAAAAAAAAAAAAAAAAAAAAAAAAAAAAAGGTTTATTTTTTACAAAATTGGTTTTCTGTACATTTTGATCACATAAAACAAATTGGTACAAAACAAAATTCACAATGAGATACGGTAAGTCGATAATTTACAACTCAAAAGCAGAAAATATTCAACATGAAAAAAATTATATTTTTCTTACACAAGTGCAAATGTATTTCAAGATCTTGCACATTTTTATTGATTGCTTGTAAACATCATTCACAAAAAAAAAAAAATCATGTACAGAGATTTAATAAAAAAAAAAAAAAAAAAAGAAGGGGGCTTCTCTTGCCCATGATCAAACATTTGAAATGAATACAAGTTCAGTCAACGTTCCTATTTACTGAAATTTTATCAAAATTAGCCTCAAATTTTGCCATCCTAACTGCTTAGGTGAAGTTTGCTAAAAAATAACAATTATGTTATATATATATATATATATATATATATATATATATATATATATATATATATATATATATATATATATATATATATATATATATATATATATATATATATATATATATATATATATATATATATATATATATATATATATTTTATTATTATTACAAAGTAATGTGATCACATATCAGCAATTATATGGTGATCACATGGGTTTGTTAACAAACAGCCAGCACTCCGATAAAAAATAACTATTATTATTATAATTTTTTAATCAAAAGACATTGTTTTCATAGGATCGGTGTTAGGGTTCCTGAATTCCTATCCCTCCCAGGGGCCAATTGTTGGCACAAGACCAGGTACAGATGGATTAAAGGAGTTTCTGTAAAATTTTTGGAGCCATGTAAAGATCATTGTACCTGTAAAACCCACCTAAAATCCCTTGGATTTCTCTTTCTCTATTGACTCCAGTGTATTTTGCCAAAATTTGCCATTTAAAGACCACTGTACCCGTAAAAACCACCAAAACAATCCTTAAATTTCTCTTTACCCAGTGTCTCCAATGCATTTTGCCAAAACACTGTGTGCCACTTAATGCCTACTTTTTTACCCTTAAAATCCACCAAAAATTCCTTGAATGTCTTACGGTGACTCCAATGCATTTTGCCAAAATCTGCCATTTAAAGCCCACTGTACCCATAACAACCTACAAAAGACCTTTAAATTTCTCTTTCACCAGTGACTCCAGTTTGGCATTTTGCCAAAAGTTGCCATTAACCCCCATTGTACCCTTAAACACCACCAAAAATCCCTTGAAATTCTCTATAGACTCCAATGCATTTTGCCAAAATTTGCACTTTAAAGCCCACTGTACCCATAACCTCCAAAAGGCATTTGAATTTCCATTTCTCTAGTGACCAATATATTTTGCCAAAATTTGCCATTAAGGCCCACTGTACCCTTAAAAAAAAACACCAAAAATCCCTTGAAACTCTCCATAGACTCCAAAGCATTTTGCCAAAATTTGAAATTTAAAGCCCACTGAGTCCATAGAAAACTACCAAAAAGCCCTTTCATTTCTCGTTCTCCAGTGACTCCAATGCATTTTGCCAAAATCTGTCATTTAAAGCTTAGTGTGCCTCAAAAATCCACCAAAAATCCTTGGAAATTCGATTTCTCTACTGACTCCAGTGCATTTTGCCAAAATGTTCCATTTAAAGTCTACTGTTCCCCTAAAATCCATCAAAAAAATTCCTTGATATTCTTCCTTCAGTGACTCCAATGCATTTTGCCAAATTTAGAAATTTGCCAAAATTGTTCCTATGCCACAATTCTACTTTGGTACAACTGGGATAGCTACAATGATACTGAGTTGGCGTATAATACTAGAATACTAATACTATAATTTAATACTCTGCAGACCTGCCATTACCAAAACATACTGCTATTTTCTCCGCGTTTCGCCATGCCGCACTCTTTGTGCCACCATTCAACTCTTTGCTACGGCATATTATGCATGCTGCCGTCATCCCTTAAATTTCACTTCGGGCTGGTAAGGGTGATTTGGTGGGGGAAGTTGGATTGGGGAGAGGTCAAAGGGGCTTGCAACCCAACATGGGCAGGTTTTCCTAATGGTATTTTTTTTTTTGCCCAAATTTTGCCTAAGCAAGATGCATGGCGAAACAAGAGGCTAATTTCAATGGAGGAACAAACAATATTATCATTTTATATTATTTTTACGTTTATATACACACACACACACAACACTCTAGGCCAATGGGCTATATTCCCATGATTAATGGAGTAGGTGTTGTCCACATGGTGGACTCTCAAGGTGCCCACGACGTACAAGAGAAAGCAAAGTGGGTCTCATCAATGCTTATAACAAAGGTCAAACCCCTTCCAATCCAGCATTGGTGTCGCTTTAAATGGGTCTTTATACCTGGTGCACATGGCGGATTGGCCATCGAAGTGGTCACGTGACCAGGAGCCCGTCCCGCTGGTTCCCAATCATGAATAGACACTGCAAGCTGTCTATGGCAGCTTGAGAACCATGCTGGGAATGTGCATGCTCTCAGCACAGGAACCTTGGCCGTCCATGGAGATGTGGGCGTCATAGGCGTGCACACAGGGTGTGCCAGGTGTGCCTGGGCACACCCCTAATCACCCCATGTGGGGCAGACTCCCCGTTTAAACCCCTGTAACTTCGCCAAAGCCCCCTAACGGGGCTCCTAAAAATTTTTAAAAAGATTAAAAGAAATAAAAAAAATTGTAAAAAATTATTTTAAAAAATCAAACAATAAAAACTACTGACACCAGCCACTACCTTACTGACACCGGCCATGGCTCTACTGACACTGCCGCATGCACATACACTCATATGTGTTTGAGCTTTGGGGTGCACACCCTAATGCAATAGGCTGTACACACTGTTGGGCGTTAAAGTGATTATCCTCAAAGATGAACAAAGCATATCGCTATATAGTGTGTACTTGTCTCAGTCCAAAGCACGAAGTGTCATTTCTGCCTTGTTCCTCTGTGATCAGCATGAGTTCCTTCGGAGAGGTTTTTCTGACACCAAGAGGAAAAAAAGGTGACAGGGGAGGGAGCTCCAGCAAGCAGCCTGTGATTGACAACCTCAGCTCTGTTCCTGTGTGCTGTGTCAAGGGGGGGGGCATGTCCCTTCTCTCCAATCAGCTCTCACTGAGCACTGCAGAGTAACTCAGGCTCTCCACCTCCAGCTTTCTGAAAGCTTTATAAAATCTGTGCTTTCAGGAGCCTTCATGAGCCCATCACACAGCCTACCGCCTATGTACACAGCACTAAACAGGAGCTGCCAAAACTGCATGGAAAATGGTAACTTTGCCGGTTAAAGTAGAAGTAAACCCAGTTACCAAAATCCAATATAAGTTATACCGTGCAACCTTATAAAAAAATCTGCAGCTTTCAGTAAAATAATCCCTGGTGATCCTGCCACGAAGGTCCTTGTTCAGGCACTTCCTGTTAGAGGGTGACAACGCTTTGTGCCTGTCTAGCAATTGTGCTTCTGCGTTGTCACCCTGCCACAGGAGCTTTCAATGGAGACTACAAATGGACTAGATGCGTGCAGTTTCGAATCGAAATTTGGACAAAATTAGCATTCTTCAGAAATTCGGATGTATCTGAATTACAATGGCAATGAATTTATACAAATCCGAAATAACGGAAATTCGAAACAAATTCAAAATGTTTAAATTCTATGCAAATACTTTTAGAATTCGATTAAAATTTCCGAACGGAATAAAATAGAATAGAATATAAAAGAATAGAATTGAATAGAAAAGAATAGAATATAAAAAAATACAATAGAATACAGAAGAAAGAATATAACTATCTTCCGAAATTCAAATATCAAATAGAATAAATTTAGAACTGGAATAGAATAGAAAAAAGGAGAATATAATAGAATAGAAAGAATACAACCAGCTGCAGAAATTCGAAATTTCCAATAGAATAAATTTGAATTGAAAAGAATTATAGAAAAGAATAGAATAGAAAATAAAATAGAAGAGAATCGAAAAAGAATGTAAAAACAATAGAATAGAATAAAATAGATAGAATATAGCCAACTTCAGAAATTCCAATTTACAATAGAATGAATTTTAATAGAAAAGAATAAAATAGAAAAGAAAATAGAACAAAATAGAAATATAACCAGCTTCAGAAATTCAGATTTCAAATAGAACAAATTTCGAATTGAAATAGAATAGAAAAAAAGAGAATAGCATTACATAAGAATATAACCAACTTCAGAAATTCAAATTTACAATAGAATGAAGTTGAATAGAATAGAAAAGAATAAAAATAGAAAATAAAAGAACAGAATAGAAAAGTGAAAAAAAAAAATCAAATAGAATAAAATAGAAAGAATATAACCAACTTCAGAAATTCAAATTTCCAATAGAATGAATTTGAATATCATAGAAAATAAAAGGAGAATAGAAAAGAAAAAAGAAAAGAATTGAAAAAAACAAAAAAACAATAGAATAAAAATATAGAAAGAATATAACCATCTTCCGAAATTTAAATTTCAAATAGAATAAATTTGGATTAAAATAGAATATAGAAAAGAAATAGAAAAGAATTGAAAATCAATAGAATAAAATAGAAAGATTATAACCAACTTCAGAAACTAAAATTTACAATAGAATGAATTTGAATAGAAAATAAAATAAAATAGAATAGAAAAAAATAGAATAGAATAGAAAAGTGAAAAAAAAAAAAACAATAGAATAGAAGAAAATAGAAAGAATATAACAATCTTCCGAAATTCAAATTTCAAATGGAATAAAAAATTCTGAATTGGAATAGATAGAAAAAAAAAAGAGAATAGAAAAAAATAGAATATAACCAACTTCAGAAATTCAAATTTCCAATAGAATGAATTTGAATATCATAGAAAAGAATAAAATAGAATAGAAAAGAATAGAAAATAAAATAGAAAAGAATTGACAAAAAAAAAAACAATAGAATAAAAATTTGAAAGAATATAACCATCTTCCGAAATTTAAATTTCAAATAGAAAAAATTTGAATTAAAATAGTATATAATAGAAAAGAATAGAATAGAAATAGAAGCATAGAATAGAAATAAAAGCATAGAGTAGAAAAAAACAATAGAATGGAATAAAAGAATATAACCATCTTCCAAAATTTGGATTTCGAATAGAATTTGAATGGAATTTGCATTTTCGAAAATCGGTTGAATTGTGTTCAATTGGACCAAATTTGGAGAATTTGAATCAAATTCAAATAAAACAAATTCCGAAAACAAATTAAATAAATTTAACAAAGTTAACTAAACAAATTTATGTAAATAACAAAACAAATTTTTCCATTCTGCAGATATCTAAAGTGGACATTTCAACATACATTAACACAGGCATGGTCAATTGCTACCACCATCAGGAAACACGCCGTGAGGATATGCCATGCAACTATCACTGGCACGCATGTAGACAGGAAGGGGCTGTCAAGAGACGGCAGGAGATCAGCAGCACTGAGATATAACAAAGGATTAAAAAAAAAAAAAAAAAAAAAAAAAAAAACCCACAGTAAAAACAAGTAGTTTATATAAGAAAGAAAAGAAAAAATGGAAATTGAAAATACACCGTTATTTACCAATCTATGCATTTAGTTACGGTGTACAGTTATGGTAACCAGCTGTAAATACAATAGTGTATGAAATGGACAAACACATTTTTTGTACCAACACTTAATTGGTGTAGAAAATGTCACATATTACTAATATAAAAACATCACATGCATCACATGGCTTGAACAAGAATCTGTCCGCCAAACAATCATTGACTTTAATGTACAGATATAATATATTCTAGGTCTGCCATCTAGTGGTCCTTAGTGAAATTACACTCAGTTCATGCACAAAAAAAAAAAAAATTCCCCTATTCCGGTATAGCATACACAAAACAATAGTATTAAAGGATAACTAAACGCAAAAAAAAAAAAAAAAAGTCATATATTGCAGTTTACCAGTCCTTACATGTGGTGGCTGTACTGTTTTTTTCAGGCTTTAAAAATTGTTTAGGAAATGCAGAAAATGCCCACTGAGCCTGCTAGAAATGCAGTGTCCTTCCCATGATTATTATACAGGATTTATATAGCGCCAATAGTTTGCGCAGCGCTTTACAACATGAGGGCAGACAGTATGGGAACAATACAATTCAATACAGGAGGGATCAGAGGGCCCTGCTCATTAGAGCTTACAATCTAAGAGGCAGTTGAACAAGAAATCTTAAAGCAGAACTTAACTGTATCTGAGCACCAAAAACTGAAAATGCCATTTCATTTTAAATATTCATAGCAAAACCACCCATCCATCTATGTCTCCATCTTTTATTTTGTTGAGAAAGCACTTTCAAAAACAACTGCCCAGCATTTCTAGCCGCAGCCATCTTAAGAAGGGGAAGAGGATTTATGTAGTATTTACATCCTGGTATTCCATCTGCCCTTAGCTCAGGCATGAGGGTGTGCTTAGCCCTTCCTCCACATGATAGAAAAAAAATGCCATGAAGACTGCTGGATATATGCATTTTGGCCTAGGCCAGAAACCAGGAAGTAACTGAAGAAATGTAAAAAAAAAAAAAAGAAAGAAAAGCAAGTATATAATATACATATATCTTTCTATCCATTTACTGTTTTTACATCTCATTTATTTAACGCAATGTTATCTATCATGTGCAATCTACAAATCCCTTCACCCCCATGTATTGGAGATGAACAAAGGCAGACTAGTTTGTAGTCTAGCCTGGGTGACAACCATGGCTCCCTCTATAGATACACTAGGGAAAGGAGTATAGCCACTCAGGGACAGGTAATGTGTTATTTGCACAATCACCAGCTTATATGCCTAAATGATTACTCAGGTTAAAAAAGGACACGAGTCCATCTAATTGAAAAATAAAATTAAACATATATTAAATGAATTAAAAAAAATAATATATATATATATATTTTATTACAGGTACTGATATAGCGCTGTCAATTTACACAGCGCTTTACATATATAGTGTACATTCTAAGGTCCCTAACTCTCATACTACACACATGTACTAATTAAGTCAGGGACCAGTTCATCTACCAGCATGTCTTTGGATTGTGGGAGGAAACCTGAGCACCCGGAGGAAACAAACGCAAGTACAAGGAGAACATGTAAACTCTAGGCAGATAGAGAGAAAAAGAAAGATAGAGAGAAAAAGAAAGATGGATAGAGATAGAAAAAGATAGAAGATAGGAGAGAGAGAGAGAGAGAGAGAGAGAGAGAGAGAGAGAGAGAGAGAGAGAGAGGAGAGAGAGAGAGAGAGAGAGAGAGCGAGAGAGAGAGAGCGAGAGAGAGAGAGCGAGAGAGAGAGAGAGCGAGAGAGAGAGAGCGAGAGAGAGAGAGCGAGAGAGCGAGAGAGAGAGAGCGAGAGAGAGAGAGAGAGAGAGAGAGGAGAGAAAGTGAAAAAGAGATATATTTATATATATTTTTTTTACATTTTAAATTAATTCTTAGTTAAATTTTAATGTCACTTTGGGATACCTATTAACTTTAATGGTTTGTATCAATAAAACATTTTTTATGAACTTTGTGTACTCTGTTCAAGTTGGTACCGCGATAGTCTACCCCCCCCCCCCCCCCCTTTTTTCCCCCCTCCTTCGTGACCAGTTGGGGACAAGTTTTACTTGTTCCAATTTCTTCAATCAAATGTGACAGAGGCTTTTGGAGGGGACTGAATGCTAGCCTCTTGCCTACCGACTATGGGCCCTGGCATTTGAGGGAGCTACAAGCACTTCGGAAGATATTCTGTTATGTAATGCAAAAGGACATTATTAAGGAGGTCATGATGGTCTCTGCAAGCTTGGGACTCAGTGGACAGATGTATGTGAAAGGAATGCTGGTTAATGAGACCTGGAAAGCCTGGGTCTTTTACCCAATAGTTTATTGTGCTCATTACCACACCTTTGTCTCCTAGATGCACTATTAGGGGATGTGTTTTTACATATGTGTATTATAAGTTGTAAGTGAGGAAATGGCAAGTCTACCCTGAAAGGTCATAACTCTGAGTCACCAAGTCTGGGTAAATGATTAGCTCTTAATTATGTTTCTGGTTACAGGTCTATTGTTAAGAGTAATATGAGCAGGAGGGGGGAACCTCCTCTTCAACTGTATATAAGACTGTATTCTTGTTCTAATAAACATTCCATGTTCAGCAACCAAACGAGTATTGTCTTCTTGTGTTTGTTGTTAGCGGTTGGTATATCTGATATCTATATTCAGACTGGTAGGAAGCGGTATATGACGAAAGCACTCAAGCGGAGTGTGGGTCGTTTTGTTACAGTACCTTTTTATCCTTATACATTTAGATTATATGAGAGGCTTAACCTTTGTTGATTTTTTGAATTAAATAGTTTTTTTACATTTTTCATTCATTTTATTTATTTCACTTATTAAACTTTCTATTTTTCATACATTTGATTTTTTAATTAGATGGACTCTTAATTTCAACCTGTTTTATGTAATTTGTATGTGTATGTATACTATAGAGTGTATAGAACCCTATAATTAAAGAAAAGAAGCCTTAAAAACAAAAATGTATTTAGCCAGCACATTTAGTGCCGGTTCACAGGGGCGACTTGTCAGGCGACCTAGCCGCCTGACAAGTCACGTCCCGTTCTGTACTACGGAACCGTTCTAATAGGAGCGACGCAAGTCGCTCCAACTTAGAAAAAGGTTCCTGTAGTATTTTTGGGGCGACTTCAGGCGACTTGCATTGACTTCTATACAAAAGTCGTTTTGCAAGTCGCCGCCCAAGTCGTGTGCAGGTCGCCTCGGTGAGGCAACCTGCAAGTCGTGCCGCCCCTGTGTGAACCGGCACTTAAGGTCTGGTAAGCTGCAATATATTTTTTTTTTTCGTGTTTAGATACATTTTAACATTCTACACTTTTACATTGTACAAAAACAATAGTCATCCATGGATTTCGGATGCTTCAAATTAATACTTTGCTACATTTATAACTCCATCACTTCATCCCCAGAACAAACCCCATTGCCGGAACAAAAGGCTGTTCAGGCTGAAATTATTTTCACTAAAATACTTGTCATGATTTGAGATGCATCTCCAGCCCTGATGAAGGGGGATGTTTGGCCGCATTGGACGTCTTCGATCCTCTTGTTATATCAGCAAAAATTTGTGTGGACTCTTAAGCTGACCATACACTAGTAGAATTTTGTTATAAAAATGTTCATTTTCGAAACCTTTATAATTTTCGAATCGTTAGTGTCAAATAGTAGTGTCAAATAGTAGTTCCTTTTTGACTGTAGTGACTAGAAAATGCGAAGCATTGGAAAATTTTTCTTGAATGACTTTCTAACCATGAATGTGTTTTTTTACTCGGGAAATTTTATTAATTACAAAATCGAATGTTGAAAGCAAATTTTGAAGTTTGAATTGTATTCTTTGAACCTCTGATGGCCTTATCGAAAGTACTGCCGAGATTTTCTGCACGAATGTTCATACGAAAATCTACCAGTGTATGGCCAGCTTTAAAACAACCACCAGCTGGCGCTCTTTTTGTCGATCAAAGTACTGACTACATCAAATCCAGCATAGACTTTTTTCACAGCTTTCAAGAACATTAAATCTCTTTAAAGTAGATCTAAACCCAACTGCTAACATCTTAACCCTTTCTGGACCAGCCCTGGCGTTCCTTCAACTGGGTCTTCATGCCCAGGGGGTAGGAAGGACTGCCCAATCAGGTGACCACTGTGATTGGCTGTCACAACGGTCATATGATCAGGAGTCAGTCCAAACAGTTCCCGATCATTACTACAGTCCAGGAGCTGTATATGACAGCTAGGTCACTGTGCAGGGAGCATGCAGTCAGCACAGAAACCTTGGTCGCCCATGGACACGTATGTGCAGTCTGTGGGCGTTAAAGCTTACATTCTTTGCCGCTGGACATATGCGTTATGTGGACGCCAATAAAGCAAAATTTGGGAAATGAGACAAAATCTACCCAAGCAACTCTCGCCCCTTCCCCACACTGCAAGGATTAAATGCTTCTTTAGTCCAGGGATGCAGGAATAAGGTGTACTACTTACCTTATCCCTGGCTCTTGCAGGGTCCCACCATCTCTGCACCTGGGCCCCCACAGTGTCCTTTTTAAGCCATTTCAGGCCATGGTCACAGGCTTTCATCCTCAGATACAATTCAGGCTTAATAGCCCTAAACGACGCATGATGACGTTGAGGGACCACCCACAGGGCGGAGCTTGAGGACAGCGTTGGAGCCTGCTGGAGCCAGGAATTAGGTGATACACCTTATACCAGCACCCCCAGACTTAACGAGCATTTAACCCTTGCAATGCGGGGGTAGAGGGCACTGCTAGTGTAGATTTTGTCTCATTCCAGGAGTCCAGATTTAAAATAATCCCTTGTGATGCTGCCATGAAGGCCCCTTGTTCAGGCACTTCCTGTTATAGGGTAACAACGCTCTGTCTTTCTCCCACCTCCTGTGTTGTCACCGTGCCGCATACTCCCCTGGGGTAGACTACAAGCATCTGTGCCAACACACAGGGATGGTCTGCCAGTGTCACTATCAGGATGCCAGTTCATGTGCAGCCAAAATTGGAACAAGGGCATACACACAGAGCAAGCTAAACAATCCAGTTAGGGTTTAGGTTTACTTTAAATGCAATATCTTTAAGGCTAGAAGGATGAACAGACATGTTTATCTAAACCAGCCCAAAGTGGAATATACAGTAAGTCTATTACAGGCTTCAATGTCTAGTCCAGCCTTTCAACTTCAGAGAAACCCTTGAGTTAATGTTGAGTTCTTGAGGAACCCCTGCTAAAACCAAATCATTGGAAGTCTATGGGGAAAAGTGCCCCTTACATTGGTGATTGGTAGATAGAATGTCTTTCCTAGAGTTGTGGTAAGAATGCCACCTTAACAGACAGCTAAAAAATATCATTGGTGCTATACAGCTGCCTTTTCCAGGTGGTAGTGGCTCCAGAACTATGCAGGCATAATTATATGGCAGGTCAACCAGCCACAGGTCAAGGAACTATGCAGGAACCATTAAATGGAAGGTCATCCAGCCACAGGTCAAGGAACTATGCAGGAACCATTAAATGGAAGGTCATCCAGCCACAGGTCAAGGAACTATGCAGGAACCATTGAATGAAAGATTAACCAGCCACAGGTCAAGGAAGTATGCAGGGCCCATTAAATGGAAGGTCAAACAGCTGCAGGTCAAGGAATCCCTAGGAAACTCTGGAGGAACCCTTGTTGAGAATGGCTGGTCTAGTCTCTAATATACCTTGCAGATCTACAATGTGCATTCTCATGAATTTCACAAATAATTGACTTTGCTTGGTTCATCTTGTAGTTGAAAAAAAAAAAACAATCAACCCTTGAACAAAGAAAATCCACTTAAAATCAATGTTGTAGTTTGAAAATCCTGCGTATAAGGAAGCATCTGCTGCTCCACTTGTTCGCCTTTCCATCACCACGTATAACCTTTACAGGTCCCGTACCTAAAATCAGGTTACTGGGATGCTGCACCGTCCGGACACCACAGATTCCACACATAGCAGTGCATAGGGGTTAAGTGATTTAGCACTTGCCATGCTTTAGGAACCTCAAAGAATGTAAAGTTTCGGAACAGTCTCTACTGGCCAAAATGCAAGTAAATCAGGGTTAAGGCATCCCTCCTCTGCAGCCTCTGAAGAGTCCGTACTAACTGCCGCAATGTACAGGACATACTGGTGGACAAGTGAGCATGCAATGCCTGGAATCCTTGCATGCGATCTATAAGAAAGGGTTGCACTCCTAGTGCCACTCCGACATCTCTGAAATCTTTGTGTCCGGGTGAGGAACTGTCCAGCTTTAGTGCAAGTAGGGTGACCAGGGAGTCTGGCATCTGGGAGACTGGTAGTTCTGATAAAGAGAAGATCGGTTATATATTGAAACAGAAAAAGAACATCATACAACAGCAACACAATATGCTATATGGAACATCAAGTTTATAAGCAATCTTGTTGAACATCCCATTCCAAAACCATGGCCCTTAATACGGAGTTGGCCCCCTCTTTGAGACTAAAGCAGCCTCCACTCTTTTTAGAAGGCTTTCCACAAGATTTTGGAGTGTACCTGTGGAAATTTGTGACCGTTTGTGAGGTCAGGTACTGATGTTGGATGAGAAGACCTGGCTCACCAGTTTTATTTCAAAGGTGTTCAGTAGGGTTGAGATCAAAGCTCTTTGAAGGCCACTTATTCAGAAGTAAGTCTGCTGCCTCTCCATCCCTAGCCAGCACTCTGCCATTCTGCTTTCCAAAATCTCAAAATCTATAAACCATTCTGGGAACCATTCTCATCCCATAGCACGCAGCAATGGCCCTGAATAAGGGGGAGTCCATTTCCCCGAAATGCGTTGGCTCGATGTACATGTTTACACTTTCAATAAACGCTTTATGAACTATACAACAATAGTTGCAATTTTCTGGACACTGGGTGCGCCTTCCTTCCTACCCAAGTCTTCCCACTGAAACAAACATAATATATCAGAAAGGTAGCAGCCCCAGCCCCCTAGGGATTTCTTCCCTATTGCCCACACAACCACCCACGACTAATGATTGGTCCAGCCAATCCAGTATGGTCTCCAGCCCAAACCAGGTACTCATTCAGAAGTGTCAGTGCTTTTATCTGACACAATGTAACAAATAAATGAGCATCTGGAGTCTCATATTATGAGCAAAATGCAACAAAAGCCTAAATAGCACCAAAAGGATTTCATTCTGGATCAACCAGATAAAAGAGAATCCACACCTTTAAGAAGATGTAGGGCCCTTTTGGAGAATAATCCTGCCACTTAGGTTAGCAATACAGGAGGTACACAATGAGATGTTGGAGGAGTCAAAGGGAACATGGTAAAGAAGCGGTTTTCGAAGGAAGGAAATTTTATTTCGTGAAGAAAGGGGCCAAAGAGAAAAAAAACATATAAATGACTTGAGCTGAGGCTCCCCTTTAAAAGGGAGGGGATAGGAGTTCCACCCAGGAGGAGAACATGGAAGGAAGTTACATGAAATGCATTTTGGAATTACTATTTTTACTCTGGAGAACTGTTGTCCTCCTAAACATCAGAACAAGGTACTTTGACAGGGGGTTTCCTCCTGGCAAGGCACCCTCCTCACTCAAATTGAGGGATTGTGGCCTGACATGGTTCATGAAGGAGATGGGGACCCCCCCCCCCCCATCCTTTCTTGGCCTGCCAGAATACATGTTCAGATATGAGTCTAGTATGGATTTTGGGTGGGAATCCCTGATTCCATGTTAGTTTTGCTTTAGTAGGTTGTATACATTACACAGATGTGCCACTTCACATGCAGGTTTGGAGCACCCCCCAGACATGTTATTTAAAGGAATTTAGCATTTTTAATGTTTCGCCCCTCTCTCTCTCACACCTTTTCTGTCTCACCCTCTCTCTCATCCCCCAACCATCTTTCCCATCGCTCTTCTGTCTCTCACCCCACTCTGTCTTACACCCACTCCCACTACTCTCTCTCTCCACCTTCTCTTCCCCCACCCTTCCCCCTTCTCATCTCCTTCTGTCTTATCCCCCTCACTCTCTCACCCCCCCCCCCCCTCTCACACACCCCCAACTTTTTTCTCCATCCTCTTCCCCCCTGTCACCTCCCTCTGTCTCGTCCCCCCCACCCCACCCCTTTATAACCCCCCCCTCTCTAACCCCCCTCTCCGCTACCTTTTTTCTCCACCCACTCTCTCCCCCTTCTCGCCTCCCTCTGCTTCCCTCCTATTCCTATCCCCCCCACACACACACCCTCTGCTCCTCTCTCTCCCTCACACCCCCTTTTCCTCAGTTTCTAATAGGAGTTTCTGGCATATTTTAGGTTCTCAGGAAAAAATACGCTCTGTCAGTAGATTTTCCATGTTTTGTCAGTTGCTGCACAAGGCAAACAACCTCTCAATCATCGGGCAACTTTACTGTAATATATAACCAGCAGGAGCTACCTACAGCCCCCAAAAACCACAACCAATGCTTTCACAAAATGCCCTGCTTGCGTCATGAAGATGGCTGCAATATGGCAGCCACCTATAAACCAGGAAGTGCCCAGCGACTTCTATGGAAAGAAGCTGGGAACTTCCAGGAAGGCTATGCTGCAGTAGATATAGCCACTACCGGGGCAGTTTTGAAATTGCTTTACTTCAGAGCCACACATACCTGCAATTTGCACTGCCGATTCCATTGTGGCTTCGGACTTCATACAACCGAAGTCTATGCAAGTCGCAATGAAACTGGTAAAAAAGTAGTGCAGGAACCTTTTTTTATAATTGCTACGACATAAGTTACGGCGATATGAACAGTTATATTCCCGGCAATGGGGACTTGTCATGTGATTTGGAATGGTTGCAGGTATAAATGTCCCCTCTATGCATCTGAGATGCAACAGGTAGATGGGGCTTTGTGTGGGTGTGGCTTGAGTGTGGACAGGGGGCCCCATGAGTGGTCAGTCTGCCCCTGATTGTCACATTTGCCCTGTATGGGAAAAGTGATAGTGTCTCTTTAAGTAACCACATGTCTTACAGCAAACACAACTGAGCCTTTTTTTTTTTTTAAAGCATTATTTCATGGAAAACAGCAAAGCTCTGATACATACCTAGAGCGACGGTGTTCAAGCAGGATACGTCATCTCCCCTTTTCTATAAAAGAAAATATGTATGGTTATATTTTATTGTTATTACAAAGAATGTATCATCAGGGATCTATGAACTGTAGTCTCAGGGGTATCAACCACAACCAAGACCATCTTCCTTTCATTATTAAACCAAACTGTATGGAAAACCCAGTCTCACAAAAAGACATCAGCATGGGTATGCTATCTTTATACGACACATCCAGGAGTCCGCGGTCCCTTTTCCAGCAAATAAATGTTCAAATGGTGCATACTAACAATGAACTTCCCTTAGGGCGTTACTCAGCTTTTTAAACTTTAATTCTTGAAAGTAGGTGTGTAAACTGGGGCAGTCTAGTAGGGGCCCCCGTCCATTACTTTGCCCAGGGGCAGATAATGATATTAAGACGGCCCTGCATACACCCTCCCAAGGGAAAAAAAAAAAAAAACTATAGCAACACACTAAACAGAGCATGTGCAGAGTGCCCTAAAAGATCTGTACTATCAGGAGATGTATTGGGGACAGTAAAAGAAGGGGAGGATCAGAGAAGACAGGATCAAACAGCCTTTTTACGCAATGCAGAGGATTAACTTTGGTTCACACAGGGACAACAAGCAGCATGCTTTACTGCATATACAGACTGATTTTACTGTTGTGGGTTTAGTAAAACTTTACTCTCCTTTGACCTGTTAAATATACCATTAAAAGCATTTTGCTATATCCATTGAATAAGTGCAAATATAAATCCAGCCAGAAATCTTGTGAGCTAATAATTTCCGGTGACCTTTGCCTCTACTGAACTGTTAGCAGGGCCGGCGCTAGACGATTTTGCACCCCAGGCAAGAGCAGCTACTTCAAACCCCCCCCTTAAATATAAATAAAGGCTGCAAATTCAGCCTATGCAGGCATGCTTTCTCACCTCCTTGCCAATGTTAGCTCCATGATGTTGAGCACAGCATGGCTTGCAAGGCGCGTCATTGGCTGGATACCTCTTCACGGATTGGCTAAAGTTTGCAGGAAACAGCTTTGTCTCCAGCTAACACCATCCAATCCTGCAGCGACATGCCAAATGTTGGCACAGTGTGTGGGAAACAGGGCAGCCATCACAAATTTTGAGGGCCCTTACACAGCTTTAGGCCTGGGTCCCCCAAGGTTGACCCCCTTAGATCAGAATTTACCCCTTTCATTAGGGTCCTTAATTTCCCAAGAGTCCCCTCTCCTTAAATCAGGATCCCCGGGAGTCACCCCCCTTACAGTGTCCCAAGAGTCATCCCCCCTAAATCAGTGTCTCCAGAGTCATCCCCCCTTACATCAGTGTCCCCAGAGTCATCCCCCTTACATCAGCGTCCCCAAAGTCATCCCCCCTTACATCAGCGTCCCCAAAGTCATCCCCCCTTACATCAGGGTCCCCAGAGTTTGCCCTTATATCAGGGTCCCCACTTTCATTAGGGTCCCCAAAGTCTCCCCTTACATTAGGACCCCAAAGTCCACCCTTACATCTGGGTTCCCATAGCCCCCCTTTACATCACCTCCCCTTAAATCAAAGTCCGCAGAGCCCTGCCTCTTTAAAACGGGGACCTCAGAGTTCCCCCTAACATCAGAGTTCCCCTTTCATTAGGATCCCCAAAGTCACCCCTTTTACATCAGGGTTGCCAGAGCACATTCCTTTTCAATAGGGTCCCCAAAGTTAGAAGGAAGAGCAAAGTGGGGTAAGAAGAGTAGAGAAGTTAGAGAATAGTTTTGTTTGGTTAAGATATGCTTTTATGTATGGTTAAATATATTAAAATTTTGTGTTGAATACAGGCCCACAGTGGCAATAGGGTAAATGCTCCAAATGCTACTGTAACAAAATGTTGAAAGCACCAATAGTTATTTAGTGCCTATGTGCTCTACGTACTAAGTGCAGGGTTGAGAGGTGCACTACGTACAGAGTGCAGGGCTGAGGATTGTGCTGTGTACTCCCAAGTTCTCCCCAGTACAGAGCTCACCCCCTTCCCACATTCTCTGAAAGACTTGGATAGCTGCAAAAGGGCAGCTACAACTTACCTGCCCCAGCCAGCAGCCTGCATGGATAAAAATGAGCTTCTGCCGTGGAGCAAAGCACCTTTATGTGGCCACATAATGTGCACCGGGCCAGCGACTTGACCCCACCTGAGCCCGCCCCTTGCCCAAGCTGAGCCAGACCGCCCAGTGGATCTGACCCTCACCCAAGCTGAAACACTCAAATGCGAGTGGAAATTTTGCAGATCAAACAGACTAAGATGGCAGTTTCCCTGGCTGTAAAAGAGAAGGATTTAGTCCTGCTTTAAGTCCTGATGTTCAGAATCCCTAAAGGCATTATCTTTAGCATTCACATACACAAACTTTAAGAACACCAGTTGGTACTATAAATTCATTGACAAAATACTCATCACACAAATGCATAACACACAGGACAGGTTCCTCCTGGAACTTAGAAGCGTGCTTGTACCTGGTAAGGCATGTTTCCACAGCAGCGTGACATTGGCTCTTCTGCAGATTTCATGCAAGGATCATTTTGCGTACTGCACGAGCAGCTGTGGGGTTTTGTCACCGCATGAGACCTCTGGTTGCCTCCTAAGTGATCATGGCCTCCGTTGTGGGAAAATCCCTCTTCGGAGGAAAAGTTCTGTAAATCCAGCTCTGTACATTCCACAGGTGCATGAGACCAGTGCTGGCGCTCCGATGCGCAGGAATGAGTTGCTTTGCCAGGCTCTACAGCGCCTTGGCTGTATTCGGTGGAAGGGCCGCTTCCCGAGAAACAGTCACTGCAGCCCGAGTTACGGATCAAAGGTTGAGTTTCGGAGATGCTCCAATTGTACTTGGGTTTGTCGAGGGGAAGAGGGAGGGCACACAGCTCTACAGATGGTGGAAGTAACGCGTTGGATGTCACGCAGGGGCTGGAGGAGACGAGGTCTGAAATCACATGGACTTCTTCCAGTGGACCTGCTATCAAATCAGAGACATAATCATTAAAATAGTTTAAAGATGAACTCTGGGCAATCACCAATATACAGATGACATACATTGATAGGAGTTGTGTTTCCTGCCAAAAAATCTAATTCCTGAGATTTACACTCCGCCAGGAGGATGACGCCACATAAAGATAAGGAATATGGTGGTGGCCTCTATTCACCCCTATCAGGCTGATTGGACAGTGAAGGAGCACAAGGAGACTGATGAGCTCCTCCGTCAGATTAGGGGTTGATTTACTAAGATTGGGGAGTGCAAAATCTGGTGCAGCTGTGCATGGTAGCCAATCAGCTTCTAACTTCAGCTTGTTCAATTAAGCTTTGACAAAAAAAACCTGGAGGCCGATTGGCTTCTATGCAGCCCTGCACAATATTTAGCACGTTCCAGTTTTAGTAAATCAAACCCTAAGTATTAATACAGAGCTGCTTTTTGGGCCTTTTACATATGCCTGGCCAACTACGTAGGTGCAACATAGATCATCCTTTCTCAACCTCTTTCTCCCATAGGAACCCTTAAAATAACTTTTCAGGTCCCAAGGAACCTCTGCCAAACTTCATTGGGGGTCAGTGGAAGAATGTCCCTTTACATTGGTGGTCGGTGGAAATAATTTTCCTTACATTGATGGTCTGTGGAAAGAATGCCCTTTACATTGATGGTCTGTGGAAAGAATGCCCCTTACATTGGTCGTCAGTGGGAAGCATGCCCCTTACATTGGTCGTCAGTGGGAAGCATGCCCCTTACATTGGTCGTCAGTGGGAAGCATGCCCCTTACATTGGTCGTCAGTGGGAAGCATGCCCCTTACATTGGTCGTCAGTGGGAAGCATGCCCCTTACATTGGTCGTCAGTGGGAAGCATGCCCCTTACATTGGTCGTCAGTGGGAAGCATGCCCCTTACATTGGTCGTCAGTGGGAAGCATGCCCCTTACATTGGTCGTCAGTGGGAAGCATGCCCCTTACATTGGTCGTCAGTGGGAAGCATGCCCCTTACATTGGTCGTCAGTGGGAAGCATGCCCCTTACATTGGTCGTCAGTGGGAAGCATGCCCCTTACATTGGTCGTCAGTGGGAAGCATGCCCCTTACATTGGTCGTCAGTGGGAAGCATGCCCCTTACATTGGTCGTCAGTGGGAAGCATGCCCCTTACATTGGTCGTCAGTGGGAAGCATGCCCCTTACATTGGTCGTCAGTGGGAAGCATGCCCCTTACATTGGTCGTCAGTGGGAAGCATGCCCCTTACATTGGTCGTCAGTGGGAAGCATGCCCCTTACATTGGTCGTCAGTGGGAAGCATGCCCCTTACATTGGTCGTCAGTGGGAAGCATGCCCCTTACATTGGTCGTCAGTGGGAAGCATGCCCCTTACATTGGTCGTCAGTGGGAAGCATGCTCTTTACATTGGGAGTCAGTGGGTAGCATGCTCCCTGCAGTGGTAATCAGTGGGAAGAGCATCCCTTAAATTGGTGGTCAGTGGGAAGAATGCCGATTAGACAGCCTAAGACATCAGTAGTGTCATTCTGCTAGCTCATTTACTGTAAGTGGCACTGGACCTGGAATTACACAGAAGCCATCAAATGGGAGGTCAATAAGTCACAGTCGAAGAAACCCTAGCACTGAAGGAATTTTGGGGTTGCACAGAACCCATGCTGAGGAAGGCTGACAGTATGTATTGTAGATATATACATATACGCCTTAAAATAATGTCTCGATGTCTGGAAACTCCCTGCAGATAGTTGCTATATTCAAAGCTCACGGAACACTAATGTGATGGTCATTGGGAAGAAAGCTCCTTACATTTGTGGTCACTGGGAAAAATTCTCCCCTTAGGGCCCTTTCACACTGGGACAGGGGCGGCGTCTGCGGTAAAGCGCCGCTATTGTAAGCGGCGCTTTACCGTCGGTATTCGGCCGATAGCGCCTGCAAACCGCCCCAGTGTGAAAGGGCCCTTACAGATAGCTAAAAAGAATCTACCCAGCTGTCCCATGACTGTTAAGGGGATGGAGCCGGAATAGACCCCATTGCCTGATGCCACTTGCTGCATGCTTGTTTAGAGTGAGTGCCCATGCAGCCCTGTGTGCCTGGATAGGAGAAGTGGGGCAGCTGCATATAGAGGAATTGATCTTTCCAGATTCCTCCTGCAGCCACTAAATGCCTGCAGGAGGGAGGAGGAGGAGGAGAAGCAGGCATTCAGCGGCTGCAGGAGGAATATGGAAAGATTAATTGCTCTATATGCAGCTGCCCCGCCACTCCTACCCAACTTCTTTTGCTGCCGCTCCCCAGTACTCTTCAGTCCCCCTCCCCCCAGCAATGCTCTCCAGCTCCCCCAGTGCCCTTCAGCTCCCTCCCAGTGCTCTCCAGCCTCCCTGTGCTCCTTGCCCCCCCCAGTGCTCTCTGCCCCTCTTACTCTCCAGCACCCCCCCCCAGTACTCACCAGCTCCCTCTGTGCTTCCTGCCCCCCGTCCCCCCTTCCTCTCCAGCTCCCTCTGTGCTTTGCAATTCTCTCCCCCAGTGCTGCTCTCCAGCCTCCCCCCAATCCCTAGTGCCCTTCGGCTCTCCCAGTACTCCCTGCCGCCCCCCAGTGCTCTCCAGCCCTCTTGCTCTCGTCCACCACCCAGCTCCCTCTGTGCCTCCTGCTCCACCCCCAGTGCTCTCCAGACCCCCCGCCCCCCCCCTTCCTCTCCAGCTCCCTCCCAGTGATCTCCAGTTCCCCCAATGCTCTCCAGCTTACCCCTAGTACTCTCTGGTGCCCCCAGTGCCCTTTGGCTCCCCAGTGCTCCCTGCCACCCCTGCTTGCCGGCCCCCCCAGTGCTCTCCACCCCCCTGTGCTTTCCACCCACACCAGTGCTCTCTGCCGCCCCCCCCCACTCCCCACTGTCAGTACTCTTGCCCCCCCTAGATGCTCTGCGCTCCCCCGTGCTCAGCCCCTGCATCCTCTACCCCCCCCCCACCCAGTGCTCTCTGGCCATCACCTGCTCTCTGCTCCACCTGCTCTTCAGCCCCCCCACCATGCTCTCCACCCCATTCCCATGCTCTCCGCCACCCCTGTGCTCTTTCCCACCCCCCCCCTCAAACCCCATTTCACTGCCAGGTTCCCCCCTCTCCCGCCAGCTGCTGCAGGGGATCTGTCAGGATGGAGAGTGAAGAAGGAACCGGTATCACGGGCTGCTTAGTCTAAAATGCCCAGGCCTATTTTTTGTCCCAGTCCTGGCTTCTCTTTTACCCACTTTGTCATTCAGCCTGTCATCCGATCTAACAGTGCATAGTGCCTGATAAAATTCTTTATTGCTGCATCTCTCACATTGCAACTCTTTAGCAATCCCAAGATAACAGCTGTGAAAACTCAGATTGGACATTTTGAATGTAAACCCAAATATTAAAGTGTATTTGAAAACATTAACCCCCTTCTGCCTTTCAAAGTTGGTTGAAGTGCTTATTTTTTTTCCTATTGGCTGGTCAGCCCTGGGCAGTGGTGTTTGTGGGCACCATCATCTCATGTCTATGTAATGCCTTTAGACAGCTTACACAAAAGTGTCAGCTTACCTGCCACTTGTCCAGAGGTGTCTGTGGATCCAAAGCAGAATGTAGGGATTGGCTGCTCCTCACAGGGGGCGCTTGTAGAATCTGACTGTCTGGTTAATCTTCTTGGCTGGCCTGCAATAGCGTGAGATCTTTGGAAAGCTGGAGAAAAACATTTACAAATCAGTCTCATATGTATTATTCATTATGTCTATGCCTGATGTTTTTTGTTTTTTTAGGGGAGACAAAATTGTTAATGGGTATGGTTAAACGTTTGTGAACACCTGACCATCAGACTTATATGTTGGACATTGCACCTCAAAACCATGGTCATTATTATGGAGTTGGCCCCTTTATGATAATAGCATCCTCCACTCTTTTTGGGAAGACTTTCTACAAGATTTTGGAGTGTGTTTGTGGGGTTTTGTGCCCATTCAGCCAGAAGAATTAATGGTGGTTGGTCTGCACATAGACACCGACTACTCCTGTTGCATGAATGTTTACAAGCTGAGTGAAAGATGGCTACCGCTCATGCTCTCAACTGTAGAGACCTCATCCGACGCATTTCACCCTTGTGTTTTGCCTCCGAAAAAGGGCAAAACACATCCGAGGAGTTCTCTGCAGGTGGAGAGCAGGAGCTGAAGTCATCTTTTAATCAGCTTGTTCACATTCTTGCAACAGGGAGTCAATGTCTGTTTGCAGATGGTCACCATTTTGTTGAAGTCTTCTAGAGCCTGACAAGCTGATCCTATCTTGCACCAGCATATTCACATGCTGATTCAACTGATACAGGTTTGGGGGGCATTTAAATGGTTCTATTTTCTTTGTTGTGGACCAGGTACTAATGTTGTACGAGAAGCCCTGGGTTGCAATTTATCCCAAAGGCATTCAGTAGGGTTGAGGCCAAAACACTGTGAAGGTCACTCAAGTTCCTCCACACCAAACTGGTAATACTATGTCTTTATAGAGCCGGATTATTACACAGGGGCACAGCCATACTGGAAGAGAAAAAACCTCTGAACTCATTTGGAGGGGGGAGATCAACATAATTTTGACCATGGAGTAGGAGTGATGATCAGGTGTTGATAAGGTTTTGGCCATATAGAGTACCTATGCTTAACTGCCCTCACAGCAATCTTATAGAGACTATATATTTGTTTTATGAACAGATGTTTGTCCAACACAACTGTTTGTCTTACTCCAACCACATCTCCACAATAGAAATGCATAGTTCAATGAAATCTATTGCCAGATCACTCAATTTGTAATTCATGTATTGGTATATTTTTTGCAACTTACCTCGTTGACACTGGCTCTTGAAGAAACGCCCGCAGCAAATGACCGAAAAAGTCACCAAGGTAACCAAAATTAATGCCAGGGCCACCATTATAATCGCCACTAAAATGATAGGGTCCCGAGAAGGAGGTGGTGCGTCTGTACTGGATGGTTGACCAAACCCTAGACTCGGATGACCTAGAAGATCATTATTCACAGTCAACAAATACACATTCATGTTTCTACCATTCTATTTTAATTAGTTAGCCACCTACAGTGAGTTATTGTGCGTGCCGTGTGAGATGTGCATGGGAAGCATTCCAGCTCCTGAAGTCCTCCAATACGAGTCTTGCTATAGAACCTATATAGACAACATGGACATCATGAATATCTGCACCCATCTCTGTGCAGGGTAAGTTAAAAATCATATTTTGAAGTATATAAATAATCGCACACTTGTAAAGCCACGTATGTGACATTTGTTGGAGTGGAGTGGTTAGGTGACAGCACATTAATACATAGTTACATAGTAGGTGAGGTTGAAAAAAGACACAAGTCCATCAAGTCCAACCTATGTGTGTGATTATGTGTCAGTATTACATTACATATCCCTGTATATTGCGGTCATTCAGGTGATTATCTAATAGTTTCTTGAAGCTATCAATGCTCCCCGCTGAGACCACCGCCTGTGGAAGGGAATTCCACATCCTTGCCGCTCTTACAGTAAAGAACCCTCTACGTAGTTTAAGGTTAAACCTCTTTTCCTCTAATTGCAATGAGTGGCCACGAGTCTTATTAAACTCTCTTCTGCGAAAAAGTTTTATCCCTATTGTGGGGTCACCAGTACAGTATTTGTAAATTGAAATCATATCCCCTCTCAAGCGTCTCTTCTCCAGAGAGAATAAGTTCAGTGCTCGCAACCTTTCCTCATAACTAAGATCCTCCAGACCCTTTATTAGCTTTGTTGCCCTTCTTTGTACTCGCTCCATTTCCAGTACGTCCCTCCTGAGGACTGGTGCCCAGAACTGGACAGCATACTCCAGGTGCGGGCGGACCAGAGTCTTGTAGAGCGGGAGAATTATCGTTTTATCTCTGCAGTTGATCCCCCTTTTAATGCATGCCAATATTCTGTTTGCTTTATTAGCAGCAGCTTGGCATTGCATGCCGTTGCTGAGCCTATCATCCACTAGGACCCCCAAGTCCTTTTCCATCCTAGATTCCCCCAGAGGTTCTCCCCCCAGTGTATAGATTGCATTCATATTTTTGACACCCAAATGCATTATTTTACATTTTTCTACATTGAACCTCATTTGCCATGTAGTCGCCCACCCCATTAATTTGTTCAGGTCTTTTTGCAAGATTTCCACATCCTGCTGAGAAGTTATTGCCCTGCTTAGCTTAGTATCATCTGCAAATACAGAGATGGAACTGTTTATCCCATCCTCCAGGTCATTTATGAACAAATTAAATAGGATTGGTCCCAGCACAGAACCCTGGGGGACCCCACTACCCACCCCTGACCATTCTGAGTACTCCCCATTTATCACCACCCTCTGAACACGCCCTTGTAGCCAGTTTTCAATCCATGTACTCACCCTATGGTCCATGCCAACGCACCTTATTTTGTACAGTAAACGTTTATGGGGAACTGTGTCAAATGCTTTTGCAAAATCCAGATACACCACGTCTACGGGCCTTCCTTTATCTAGATGGCAACTCACCTCCTCATAGAAGGTTAATAGATTGGTTTGGCAAGAACGATTCTTCATGAATCCATGCTGATTACTGCTAATGATATCATTCTTATTACTAAAATCTTGTATATAGTCCCTTATCATCCCCTCCAAGAGTTTACATACTATTGATGTTAGGCTAACTGGTCTGTAATTCCCAGGGATGTTTTTTGGGCCCTTTTTAAATATTGGTGCTACATTGGCTTTTCTCCAATCAGCTGGCACCATTCCAGTCAATAGACTGTCTGTAAAAATTAGGAACAACGGTCTGGCAATCACCTGACTGAGTTCCCTAAGTACCCTCGGATGCAAGCCATCTGGTCCCGGTGATTTATTAATGTTAAGTTTCTCAAGTCTAATTTTAATTCCGTCCTCTGTTAACCATGTAGGTGCTTCCTGTGTTGTGTCATGAGGATAAACACTGCAGTTTTGGTTACTGAAGCCCCCCGATTCACTCGTGAATACTGAGGAGAAGAATAAATTCAATACCTCTGCCATCTCCCCATCCTTTGTAACCAGATGTCCTTCCTCATTCTTTATGGGGCCAATATGGTCTGTCCTCCCTTTTTTACTGTTTACATACTTAAAGAATTTCTTGGGATTTTTTTTGCTCTCCTCCGCTATGTGTCTTTCATGTTCTATCTTAGCCATCCTAATTGCACCCTTACATTTCTTATTGCATTCTTTATAAATTCTGAATGCTGTGGATGATCCCTCAACCTTGTATTTTTTGAAGGCCTTCTCCTTTGCTTTTATATGCATTTTTACATTGGAGTTAAGCCATCCAGGATGTTTGTTCGCTCTTTTAAATTTATTACCCAATGGGATACATTGGCTAATGCCCTTGTTTAATATGCTCTTAAAGCAAACCCATCTCTCCTCTGTATTCTTTGTTCCTAATATTTTATCCCAATTTATGCCTTTTAGCAAGGTTTGTAGTTTAGGGAAGTTGGCTCTTTTGAAATTCAGTGTCTTTGTGTTCCCTTCATGTCTCCTATTTGTGTGATTTATACTGAAACTAATTGACCTGTGATCGCTGTTACCTAAATTGCCCCGTATTTCCACATCTGTTATCAGGTCTGTATTGTTGGTAATCAGTAGATCTAGTAATGTTTTATTTCTAGTTGGTGCGTCTACCATCTGACCCATAAAATTGTCCTGCAAGACATTAAGGAACTGGCGAGCCTTAAATGAATGCGCGGTTCCCTCCGCCCAGTCTATGTCTGGATAATTAAAATCCCCCATTATGATAACACTTCCCATCCTTGCTGCTAATCCAATTTGTGATAGGAGATCCGTCTCCACTTCCTCCCTCAGGTTAGGGGGCCTATAGCATACTCCCAGTATTATTTTCCCCTTAGCTTCATCCCTTTGGAGCTCTACCCATAAAGATTCCACCTCCTCCCTAGCCCCCTCAGTGATGTCATCTCTCACATTCACTTGTACATTATTCTTGATATATAGGCATACCCCTCCCCCTTTTTTACCCTCTCTATCCTTGCGGTATAGGGTATACCCTTGAATGTTTGCCAGCCAATCATGAGAGCTGTTGAACCAGGTCTCTGAAATTCCCACAAAATCCAAATCCTCCTTGTACAACAGTATCTCTAGTTCACCCATCTTGTCCGCCAGGCTCCTGGCATTGGTGAACATGCCACATAGTTTAGACCGGTCGCATATTGTCCTCGTATTGGGTGTTTCAAGATTGCAACTTGGACTTGCTACTATACTCACCTTGTGTTTTTGTGCTTTGGTTAACCTACCACTAATGCCCCCAATACTACCCTCTGGAATATCTTCCGCGCTGGCTATCACTGTCTCTGGACCCTCCCCCCCATCGCCTAGTTTAAAAACCCCTCTAACTTTTTGGCCATCTTCATTCCCAGCAGATCTGCACCCTCCTCATTTAGGTGCAGTCTGTCCCTTCTATAGTACCGGTTACCGACTGAGAAGTCGGCCCAGTCCTCCAGGAACCCAAACCCCTCCTTACTACACCAGCTCTTCAGCCACTTGTTTACTTCCCTAATCTCCCTCTGCCTCTCTGGTGTGGCTCGATGTACCGGTAGTATTCCTGAGAACACTACCTTGGAGGTCCTTTTCCTCAATTTAGCTCCTAAGTCCCTAAAATCGTTCTTTAGGACACTCCATCTGCCTCTGACTTTGTCATTGGTGCCAACGTGCACCATGACAGCCGGGTCTTCCCCAGCCCCTGCCAGTAATCTGTCCACAAGATCCGTGATGTGCCGAACCCGAGCACCCGGTAGACAACATACTGTTCGGCGCTTCAGGTCTTGGTTACAGATTGCCCTCTCTGTCCTTCTAAGAATTGAGTCCCCTACCACCAGAATCTGTCTTTCCTTTCCCTTTGCTGCCCCCCCCACTCTCACTGGAGGAGTTCTTCCCCTGGCAGCTAGGAGAGTCCCTCAACTCCAGCAGTGCTGGTCCCTGACTGGTTACACCAATGTCACTCAATGGAGCGTACTTATTGGGATGCTCCAGTCCTGGATCGGCCTCCCTGGCACTTCCCCCTCTACCCCTCCTGACTGTCACCCATCTACTCTTTGCTAGTGCCTGCACCTCTTTGTCTCCACCCGCCTCTGTGCTGGCCCCTGCCGGCACCTGCCGTGTACGTTCCTGGCTCACCTTTAGTATGGAGGGACTTCTCAGTGCTGACAGTTGCTTCCCCAGATTCAGAACCTGGGCTTCCAGGGAAACAATGTGCTTACATTTTGCACAGCAGTATTCGCCCTCGATCGGATGATCAAGGAACGCATACATGCGGCAAGATGTACAAAGAGTCGCCTCTCCACACCCGCCGGGCATCGTACCTATTAAATTTAGTGAGGATTTTACCCTGTCCAAATTACCTAACAACTAGCTTCCTGGCACTAATACTCAAGACAATACACAGGTACACAATACACAAGTACTAACGATCCACACACACTACTCAGACAACACTCAGATACTCACACTACACAGGTACTATGACCCCTGTTATAACCTCCTGTTTTAAACTCTTGTTTATAACTCCCACTTAAAAAAGCTCCACTTACACCAAGCTCCACAGCTTCAAACTGAGCACGCTCAACTGAGTCCTACAACAAGTTAAAGGGGTTGTAAAGGTGTTTTTTTTTTTTTTTAAAAATAACAAACATGTCATACTTACCTTCACTGTGCAGCTCGTTCTGCACAGAGTGGCCCCGAACCTGGTCTTCTGGGGTCCCTCGGCGGCTGTCTCAGCTCCTCCCCGCAAGCATTTACCACCTTCATGCGAGCTCTCTCGCACGGTGGTGAGTGCTTGCGGGCGCGCTCCCGTGATACAGCCGGCGGCTATAGCCGCTCGCTGTATCACTCGGCCCCGCCCCCCGGCGCGCCGCGTCATCGGATGTGATTGACAGCAGCGCGAGCCAATGGCTGCGCTGCTTTCAATCCATCCACTGCAGCCAATCAGCGGCCAGGGTGAGCGGAGGAACAGATGTCGGGAACGCGAAGCTGACTTTCGAGGCGTCAGGTAAGTAAAACGGGGGGGCTGGGGGCGGCGGTTCTGTCAGAAGTTTTTTCACCTTAATGCATAGAATGCATTAAGGTGAAAAAACTTTTACCTTTACAACCCCTTTAAATAGTCACCTGGGAGCAATTAACCACACCCTTAATTGATAGACTGATGAAACAAAAAAAACAAAAAAAAAAAAAAAAAAAAAGAAAAGCTATTTAAAAAGTGACAGCAAAAGGCAAGATAAAAACTAAAAGGAAAAGTCCCCAAAATGCAACCCAGCAAACACCAACAGACAGCAGCAATACACACACCAACAGACAGCAGCAATACACACACCAACAGACAGCAGCAATACACACACCAACAGACAGCAGCAATACACACACCAACAGACAGCAGCAATACACACACCAACAGACAGCAGCAATACACACACCAACAGACAGCAGCAATACACACACCAACAGACAGCAGCAATACACACACCAACAGACAGCAGCAATACACACACCAGCAGACAGCAGCAATACACACACCAACAGACAGCAAGACTTGTATACTCTAACTCTTGTTTATAACTCCCACTTAAAAAAGCTCCACTTACACCAAGCTCCACAGCTTCAAACTGAGCACGCTCAACTGAGTCCTACAACAAGTTAAATAGTCACCTGGGAGCAATTAACCACACCCTTAATTGATAGACTGATGAAACAAAAAGAAAAAAAAAAAAAAAGAAAAGCTATTTAAAAAGTGACAGCAAAAGGCAAGATAAAAACTAAAAGGAAAAGTCCCCAAAATGCAACCCAGCAAACACCAACAGACAGCAGCAATACACACACCAACAGACAGCAGCAATACACACACCAACAGACAGCAGCAATACACACACCAACAGACAGCAGCAATACACACACCAACAGACAGCAGCAATACACACACCAGCAGACAGCAGCAATACACACACCAACAGACAGCAAGACTTGTATACTCTAACTCTTGTTTATAACTCCCACTTAAAAAAGCTCCACTTACACCAAGCTCCACAGCTTCAAACTGAGCACGCAAAACAATTTAACATGATTAGAAGTTAAAGTAATTCTGAAGGAAAGATTTTTCACAACAATAGACACTGAATGAATCAGATTCATTCAGTAAAAATGGTTGCTTATACCAATGAAATTCAATGGTATAAGCAATGTATAAAAAAAAAAAAAAAAAAAAAAAAACACTGCTCTGGTCACAGTGTAAAAAAAAAAAAAAAAAAAATTTTTACATATTTTCTTAATTTTCCTAAAAAAAATGTAACAAAATGACAACTTCAAAACACTCACCATGCCTCTTACTAAATACCTTCAACTGTCTACTTTCCAAAAAGGGGTAATTTGGGGGATATTTTTGGTGTTTTCAGGCCTCAAGAAAGGAGATAGGCCATCAGTACATCAGGATTGATCGATTTTTCAGATATATACCATAGTTTGTGGACTCTAATTTTCCTACAGACTAAATACACACTGATTTGGGTTGTTTTCAAAGAAATGTAGCAAAATACATTTTGACCTAAATTTATAAAGTAAGATTTTTTTTATTTCCAAAATGTTATAATGGAAACAAAGAAAACAGATGATTTTTTTCACATTTTCCAGTCTTTTTTGCTTATTTAGCAAAATAAAAACCCAGTAGTGATTAATTTCCACCAAAAGAAAGCTCTATTTGTGTGAAAAAAAAAATGATAAAAAAATTCTTATGGGTACATACAGTGTTGCATGACCGAGCAATTTTCATTCAAAGTGTGAGAGCGCTGAAAAATGACAACTGGTCTGGGCAGGAAGGGGGTAAAAGTGCCTGGTATTGAAGTGCAAACATTAAACCGGTGACCAGTAAAGGTGTCCAGCATGTGTTAGATTATACTCTACAAATAAAACCACTCTGAATAATACTGCACATAATTAAAATATTGGATGACCACCATATCCAATTTTACATCTGGAACCTCTCAATATACTATTATACCACAGCTCAATTCCAAGAGATGTTAGCCCCACAAATCTAGTGGCGGAGCTTAACCCATGATACCTTCCACATTATAGGTGCGTGCTTCCTCTTTACTCTAGGTGCTCCTTCACCCTCCCCCCTTTACCCCTTGTGTATTCCCCTTTCCTCCATTTTCCTTATTCTTTAACCTCAGTCTCTCTTCTACTTCATCTCTGCTTTTCCCATATAATCAGGGCTGGGTCAAGGGGTGGGCAGGAGGGACAGCTGTCTTGGTTGTAACAGAGGAAAAATTTGAGAATAGACGCAGGGTGGTACCATTATTCAACGTCATGCACTAGCAGTGGGGGGGGGGGGTGTAGTTCTGCATTTGCACTTGATGAATCTGTCCCGGTAATGCATAGGATAGTAGCCTCAGCGTCCAGGGGTGGATCGCTATGTGCCCTCTGGTCCTGATAGCGTGGTGGCTTCTGTTCTGTGTTTGGTATACCTACTGTATTGCAATTTAAAGTTAAAAACTCTATAATAAAAAAAGAAAGGTTAAAAAAAAAGTAATTATTGGGCCTAATGCCAAACCCCAACATATACATATAATAAATGGCTAAAGGTTTGTGGTCACCTGACCTACACTATATTACCAAAAAGTATTGAGATGCCTGTTTTTACACGCACATGAACTTTAATGGCATCCCAGTCTTGGTCCGTAAGGTTCAATATTGAGTTGGCCCACCCTTTGCAGCTATAACATCTTCAACTTTTCTGGGAAGGCTGTCCACAAGGTTTAGGAGCCTGTCTATGGGAATGTTTGACCATTCTTCCATATGCGCATTTGTGAGGTCAGGCACTTATGTTGGATGAGAAGGCCTGGCTCGCAGTCTCCGCTCTAATTCATCCCAAAGGTGTTCTATTGGGTTGAGGTCAGGACTCTATGCAGGCCAGTCAAGTTCCTCTACCCCAAACTCGTTCATCCATGTCTTTATGGACCTTGCTTTGTGCACTATTCCAACTCATTTGGTGGAGGGGGGGTTATGGTGTGCGGTTGTTTTTCAGAGGTTGGGCTTGGCCCCTTAGTTCCAGTGAAGGAAACGCTTAAGCCAAGGCATCAGCATACCAAGACATTATGGACAATTGTTTGCTCCCAACTTTATGGGAACAGTTTGGGGATGGCCCCTTCCTGTTCCCACATGAATGTGCACCAGTGCACAAAGCAAGCTCTATGAAAACAATTCCCATAAACACACTCCTAAATTTTATGCACAGCCTTCCCAGAAGAGTTGAAGCTGTTAAAGCTGCGCAGGGTGGACCAACTCAATACTGAACCCTACGGACTAAGACTGGGATGCCATTAAAGTTCATGTGCGTGTAAAGGCAGGTGCCCCAATACTTTTGGTAATATAGTGTATAAGGTTGTTGGACATTCTATTATAAAACCATGATCATTAATATGGAGTTGACCCTTTTATGGCTTCAACATCCTCCACTCTTCTATAATGGCTTTCTATAAGATTTTAGTGGGTGTCTGTGGGAATTTGTGTCCATTTGTGAGGTCAAGTACTGATGTTGGACCAGAAGACCTGTCTTGTAATTGGTGTTCCAATTCATTACAAAGAGGTCAGGCTCATTTGAGTTCCTCCGCATCAAACTGGTTCAACCATTTCTTTATGGAGTTGGCTTTTTACACAGGGGCACAGTCATCCTGGAATAGAGAAGAACATTCCCCAAACTGTTGCAAAAGGGTTGGAAGCACACAATTGGCTAAAATAGACAATGTAGCATTAACAGTACCCTTCACTGTAAAAACATGAAGTATCTGAAGAGGGTCCACCTACACTTGGTCATATTGCTCACTTAGTGTATATTTAGCATACTCACCCTGGAAGACAGTCACCGCACACTGAGTTTGTAGTTAAAGTGCAGTTAGCTTTCAGCACCCTGTTGATAACTACACATGGCAAACATCTAAGACAACGCTGGTGACTGCGGTCCTCTTTATACCTTCCAGGTCTACACGGCACACACCGAATGTCTCTTGCACTGCCACAGTCCTGTAAACAAATTTAACATTGTGGTAACATTTCATTAGGGGCAATACAAATTAAAATAGCAACCATAACTCCTGTAAAACGAGCCTGTGATAATATTTATGGGAGCTACCAATGGTACAAGATCTCAAGGATATCATTCTATATTCTAAAGCAGTGGTCTCCAAACTCTATAAACTAAGACCCCTTTCACACTGAGGTGCTTTTCAGGCGCTTTCACGCTAAACAAAGTGCCTGAAAAGCTCACGAAAACCTATTGCCATTAAAATCAATAGATGCTTTCACACTGGGGCAGTGCGCTGGCAGGGCGGTGAAAAAAACTCCCCTTTCCATTGAAATTAATGGAAAGCTCTTCAAAAGCCCTTGATAAACTCTTCAAAAGCGCTCAGTGTTTTACTGGCAGTTTAGAAGCGCCTCAGTGTGAAAGGGGCAAAGGGCCACTTTACTATCCTTCAAGCTTTAGGGGGGCCAAACTGTGGCCAGTGGGAGAAGAAAATGTCCTGGCATCATTGGGATTAAAGTGGTTGTACACCTTGTACAACCACTTTTACCTACAGGTAAGCCTATATAAAGGCTTACCTGTAGGTGCTGGAAATATCTCCTAAACCTCGACGGTTTAGGAGATATTTACAAAAAAAGCTGTGCGCCGATGTCTACAGTGCATGCGCACTTTAGAAAGGGCAGATCATGCAGTTTCTGAAGCGGTCATGCCGTTACTGGCGGCTCCCGCACGCATGCGCGGGAGTGACATCACGTGACTCTGGCCAGTCACAGAGTCGGAGTTCACGGCCCCGGAAGGAAGAGGGGTGAAGATGGACACTCGCTGCTAGCGGGGACATCGCAGGCTTCGGTTTCAGGTAATGGGTGACTATGCGATGCATAGGTATATACGTGTGCCACAATTCCCACAGCCATTCCATCTCAGGAGACTCAACACTAAGAAGGGCAATATATAATGTGGAAAGGGGTTTAGACAGTGACTCCTGGGCCAAAAGCTCCTCAATCGGATCAGTCTCAAATATGGGTGAGTCAGGGAATTGCGAACGCACTGCACTGTGAATGTACTATGTATATGTAAAGCGCTGCGTAAATTGATGGCACTATATAAGTACCTGAAATAAACACAGCATGAAATTATCAGCCCCTGATATTTACTGGCAGTTGTAAAAAAAAAAAAAAAATCAGATTTTTACAAACTGTCAGTAAATTTACAGGCGGTTGGCAACCCTGACGTCCAACCAGACTGCCGTCCAGGTGGCACAGAATCCCGATCACCTGACTCCTTCCGAATAGGCTCTCCCAGCAGGCCAAGGGGCAGTAGAAAACCCCTGCCAATTAGCTGAAACAACCTATTCACTCCTAGTCTGAATTCACTATGCCCCCTGTCATTCCAATGCCACAGGCAACAATGCCACCTAGTGACAAAAGAGAGAGGTGCATCAAATCCAGAGCTAGGGAAAAGTCAGTGGACCCCACTAACAATTAGCCAGGCTAGTTACCACCTAGCAAACTAAATTTGTTAACCACCCTGCCTAACACCAGGGTGCTACAAGTTTATATTTATAACTTGTTTTGAGAAAGTGTGAGGTTGTGCTACATTTTTACTTTTTCATTTAATGAATTTTTCATTTCATGCTTTCTACGCATGAAAGAAAAAAAACCTGTGACGTGTCCAGCCCCCCCAATGCTTACCTAAGCCCCCTCTCAATCCAGCAATGTCCATGACAGCCTTGCCTCTCCGAGGACACGCACTCCTGATTGGCTTTTGGCAGCTATTGACTCCTGCTGCTGTCAGAGCCTGTGAGGCAATTGGGAGATGGAGGGGGCGGGGCCGAGATGCAGCTCCATATGTGAATGGACAGAGCCGCGGCTCAGAAGCGTGCTTGCTTGGGTGCCTCCAGAGCAAGCTTTTTTCTGTGGGTGCACTCGGAAAGGAGGAAGGAGCCAGGAGCGGGACCCAAGAAGGGGAGGATCTGGGCTTCTCCATGCAAAACCATTGCACAAAGCAGCCAAGCAAACAAGCCTTTAAATAAAACAAGTTGATGAAGGTGTGATGGACTGGTCAGGTGGCCATATAGTGTATATATTATGCAAATTACATTTCGGTAATCTCACCTCAGAAAGCTCCTCGCCCGGCCCACACTGAGTACATTGGACACAGTTCCCACGATCATCTTTATATTCGCCTACTTGACAGTCGGCAATGACTTCACATACCAGGACTAACTGTAACATACAAAAAAACCTGTAACCCGCTTTCATTATTCTTCAAAACGCATCTAAGACAACATCAGAAAGCACAGGAGTCTACTATCAATACAGTCACAAAGCCTTACCGTCAATATGAAAAGGATATACATCAGGTATGTGCGTGCCATCATCATAGATGATCTGCGATCACTTTAAAAATAGACTGGCAACTGGCAAACAGCACGCCGCGGGTCTCCAGTTTTCCAATCCTGTAATAAAGAAGGTTATTGTGGAGTCAGCCTGTCTGTATGCAGATATAAAGATGGTAACATGTATGTTGGCATGTAATCGTTCACCTATTTTATTTAAAAAGTCAATGGACACAAAACGAAATCAGACGGTAACCCAATCATTGAAATCTGAAGTTTTAACTACTTAAGCTCCTTCATGACCAGGCCATTTTTTGTTGTTCAGCACTGCTCTACTTTAACTGGTAGTTGTGTGTTCACGCAACGCTGAACCCAAATAAAGCTTATATAAAATGTTGTCAGGAGTCTGTGGTAGTGAGTCCTTGTAGATTGCCAACTCAGGATTCCCCGGGGCGTGGAGTCTAAGCCCCAGTCTGCTTCTTCACAAGAGCTCCTGACGGTGGGGATAGACTTGCAGCAAGCAGGTCGTGGCCCCCAACTGATGATGCGGAGACCACTCGCGTGTACCTATGACAAGCAGGAGACACACCATGGTTGTCGCAGGCAGCAAACTAAGATGGGGTCAGTACACAATCGTCAGACACCACATCACCAAGCACTCAGAGAACTGTGATATCACTCAGGCCATGTGTGCCCCACTGAGCATGTCTTATATAGACAAGCAAACTAGGAGGCGGGCCAGGAAGTGATGAAAGGGAAGGAGATAAAAGTCCACAGATTAGCAGACGACGCCCATAGGAGAGCACAGCAGACCACCCATGTGAAAGGAATCAGGGCAGAGGAACACTTCAGTAAGGAGGTAAGAGTACACAAGCAGGCAAAATTTGGGTTGTATTTGATCACAACTGAGTTTTTTTTTTTTATATATAATGGAAAAAAAAAAACCAAAAACTTAAAATAACTATTTTTTACTTTCTGCTATAAGACATATCCAGTAAAAAATGAACAAAATCAAATCTCTTAATACAGGACTCAAAATTTCAAGTCCTGAGCTACTAGCCAGGCCTTAAGAGTTACTCGCCACCAGTTGCCCCACCCAACCCCTACCATGCCCCATCCCTAATTCTGCCCCTAAACACAACCTCATATATTATCTAATAATGAAATGACACTGTTAAATTATTTATGCATAATTTAGTTACAAAAATAAATATTAACAACAACTTGATCAGTGCAGCCTATCAGTGCCACGTAGGAATGCCCATTAGCATAAGCTCATCAATGCAGCCTCAACAGTGGCCATCAGTGCCCATCAGCGCAGCCACACCAGTGCCCATCAATGCAGCCACACCAGTGCCCATCAATGCAGCCACACCAGTGCCCATCAATGCAGCCTCAATGTAATGTAGTGGAATTGAAGGCATAGGTATTGGAAGGGGGGGGGGGTGGAATTGGAGGCATAAGTTTGATTCAGACCTAGGGCGGCACAGTGGTGTAGTGGTAGCACTTTTGCCTAGCAGTAAGAAGGGTCACTGGTTCGAATCCCAACCATGACACTACCTGCTTGGAGTTTGCATGTTCTCCCTGTGCCTGTGTGGGTTTCCTCCGGGTACTCCGGTTTCCTCCCACACTCCAAAGACATGCTGGTAGGTTAATTGGATCCTATCTAAATTGTCCCTAGTGTGTATGAATGTGAGTTAGGGACCTTAGATTGTAAGCTCCTTGAGGGTAGGGACTGATGTGAATGTACAATGTATACGTAAATTGATGGCGCTATATAAGTACCTGAAATAAATAAATTAACCCCCTCTTTCCTTCCAGCACACATTTTGTTAAATTCCCCATTCAACGCCTCCAACCCCCTCAAGCATATGTGCTGCTTTCAATCACAGCACAATGACAGTTACCCTTCTCCTGCAGCCAAAGGGTCAGGCATTGTGTAAACACTGAGGGCGGGATGAGCGGCAGGAGGGAGGTGGAGAGGGGCGGACCCAGGCGGCGGACTGCTCCTACTGAAATGCCCCTCGCTGTGCGCCTGTGCGGGGGGCAGGGATGAGCGGCAGGAGGGAGGTGGAGAGGGGCAGACCCAGGCGGCTGTACAGATGCTGCTAAAATACCCACGCTGTGAGCCTGTGCGGGGGGGCAGGCACTGGCTATACATTCCCGGGACAGCACAGCCCTGTCCATAATTGCACTCCTCATAATTTTACTCGCCAAATGTGAGCAGGCGAGTTGAAATTTTGAGGGTTGTCTTAATAGATTTTGACCAAAATTTATTCTGCTGCATGTCTTTGATAAAAAAAATCCCAATAAGTGTAAATTGGTTTGTATGAAAGTTATAAAACAGAGAGCAGCGCCATCTAAGTGCAGCGTGATAAAAAACATTTTAATCTAGGACAGATGATTTTAAACTCACAAGATTGTAGAGATTACAGCGCATGTGAAATGGTATAGGAAGTTCATCCACTCCTGGAGGAAGGCGGTGGGCTCGCAGGTGGAGAGGCAGCCGATGTTCCCGGCTGCGCTGGTAGCTCCCAACGCTTCCTGGTTCTCAGATTCCGCTCAGGGGCGGCTGGACACGTCACTTCCATATGGTGAGAGAGTGGGGAGGAGCTGGTTTTCGGCGCATGCGTGCTCCTTCATTAGACAAAAATTTTGCCTGATGAAGGAGCGCGAATGCTCCGAACAAATGTACAAATTGCTAGTCACATTACCTTATTGTGAGATATTGTGAGAAATATTTTAAGACCTGAAAATTATTTCAAGGGTCCCTCTTAAAAGTGATCCACCACAGATTGCTTTTCGAAGGGCTAACACAAATGTAAATGAGCCATAAGAACAGCCACTCTCAACCAGGGTTCCTCCAAAGGTTGCTAGGTGTTCCTTGAGCATCATAAGGGGTCATTCTTTTCACTGATCACCAATGTAAAGGGTATTTGCCTTATGACATCTGATGGACTAATTGTAACAGGGGTTCCCTGACACTTTGCAAATTATTTCAAGGGTTCCTCTGGTGTAAAAAGTTTAAGGCTGCCTTAAAATGGCATTATTATGAAACTCAGTGGCATAGCATGTGTTGCCAGCCAACCGGGCAAAGAAAGTATTGCGCCCCCCCCCAACCCGGGTGTTAATAGCATCCCCTGAGTCCTTTCTCCTAGAATATACTTTATATATACAGTGCTCAGCATAAATGAGTACACCCCAACAGATTTGTATAAAGCCTTTACTTTTCAGAATCAACATTTTCTATGGGACAATATACTACAAAATACTCCCAATATTGATTGCAACCAAGATTTGTTAATTTGCACACACAAAAAAGTATTTTTCCTGACAAATTCATTCAAGACCATGTTGCAAAAATGAATACACTCCAATGAAAATCTTAGGAGCAAAGCTAAATTTTGGATGACAAAATCCTAATTAACAAATTGCGTTGACAGTGGGAGGGGAATAAAGCTGTGTAGTTCAGGGATCCAGAGCACTTTGTGCATTACAGACCCACCTCATACCACCGTCCAGAGCACTGTGCATTACAGGCCTCCCTCAGATCACCATCCAGAGCACTGTGTGCATTACAGGCCCCTCATACCACCCATCCAGAGCACTGTGTGCATTACAGGCCCCCCTCAGACCACTGTCCAGAGCACTGTACATTACAGGCCCTCCTCAGACCACCGTCCAGAGCACTGTGTGCATTACAGGCCCCCCACAGACGACCGTCCAGAGCACTGTGTGCATTACAGGCCTCCCCTCAGACCACCATCCACAGCACTGTGCATTACAGGCCTCTCATACCACCATCCAGAGCACTGTGTGCATTACAGGCCCCACTCAGACCACCGTCCAGAGCACTGTGTGCATTACAGGCCTCCCTTCAGACCACCATCCACAGCACTGTGTGCATTACAGGCCTCTCATACCACTATAAAGAGCACTGTGTGCATTACAGGCCCCCCTCAGACCACCGTCCAGAGCATTGTGCATTACAGGCCCCCCTCAGACCTCTGTCCAGAGCACCGTGTGCATTACAGGCCTTCGCAGACCACCGTCCAGAGCACTGTGCATTACAGGCCCCCCTCAGACCACCGCCCAGAGCACTGTGCATTACAGGCCCCCAATTCCTCAGATCAGCCCCAATTCCTGCACCTTCACACCTCAGATCAGACCCAATTCCTCAGATCAGCCCCAATTTCTCAGATCAGCCCCAATTCCTGCACCTTCACACCTCAGATCAGACCCAAATCCCATCAGCCCCAATTCCTCAGATGAGCCCCAATTCCTGCACCTAAACACCTCAGATCAGTCCCAATTCCTGCACCTTCACACCTCAGATCAGACCCAAATCCTGCACCTTCATACCTCAGATCAGACCCAAATCCCATCAGCCCCAATTCCTCAGATCAGCCCCAATTTCTGCACCTTCACACCTCAGATCAGCCCCAATTCCCATCAGCCCCAATTTCTGCACCTTCACACCTCAGATCAGTCCCAATTCCTACACCTTCACACCTCAGATCAGACCCAATTCCCATCAGCCCCAATTCCTCAGATCAGCCCCAATTTCTGCACCTTCACACCTCAGATCAACCCCAATGCCTCAGATCAGCCCCAGTTCCTGCACCTTCACACCTCAGATCAGCCCCAATTCCTTAGATCAGCCCCAATTCCTGCACCTTCACACCTCAGATCAGTCCCAATTCCTGCACCTTCACACCTCAGACCCAAATCCCATCAGCCCCAATTCCTCAGATCAGCCCCAATTACTGCACCTTCAAACCTCAGATCAGTCCCAATTCCTTCACACCTCAGATCAGAACTGTGACAGACCTAGCCGGGAGAGAGACTTTTGGAGGGGACTGTATGCTAGCCTCTTGCCGATCGATCAGGGGCCCTTGCATTTGGGGGAACGGTGCTCTTTATGAGCTGTATGCCTGGGGACCATTGAGGTGATATTACTGTGGATTCGGGTCCTGGTCCCCCAGGACACACAGACTCTTGGGACCCTGGATTTGCCCTATTGGAATAGTGGCTGATTCATAATGCTGGGACGGATACTGTTAGGAGATGCTGATGTAAATTCCAGCACCTGTCTGTCTGTTTGATAAAATGTGTATTGTAAATAAGTCTATAGTATGGGATCTAAGAGTCATTAGATTCCTATTGTTTGTGTTAATTAACTCTGCTATTGTGTGAAGAGTCTATGTTGATTGTGATAATGTTGATTGGATTTTCTGAACTACAAGACGGCCAGTCTGGCCTAAAAGTCATGTCTGAGTCATCTAGGCTGTCTAAAGGGATTAGTTAATTAGCTCATGTTAATTAGGTTAATTAGGTTACAGCTGTATTGTTAGAGTAATATGAGCAGAAGGTCTGCACCTCCTCTTTTAGTGTATAAAAGCCTGTATTTTGCAATAAAGTGAGAGTCCTGTTTGAACTTACATACAGCCTGCCTGGTGTTTGTTCTGAGCTATCACAACTGGATTAGAATGGCACAGAGCTGTAGTTCTAGTCCCGGAGCATCGGATGACCGAACAATCAGATGTTGTGATCTGCAGTCTGATTCTATAGCAGCAGAGGAATGTTGGGAGAGTGGAACTGAGCAAGCAAAGGGGCTCGTTACATGACCCAAATCCCATCAGCCCCAATTCCTCAGATTAGACCCAATTTCTGCACCTTCACACCTCAGATCAGCCCCAATTCCTGCACCTTAACACCTCAGATGTGCCCCAATTCCTGCACCTTCAGACCTCAGATCAGCCCCAATTCCTGCCATAGCTGCCATAACCCCGGTATTCTCTTCTTTGGTCGGCCGTCCGCTTTCAGATAAAAGTGGTCTCTGTGGCGGATTCGGCGCACAATCACTTATCAGCGGCAGGAGAGAGGCACCCCCCCTCCCGCCACACTCCGGTGCCCTCCGCCGCTTCCCGGAGCCGTCGGCAATGGCAGAGGTGATCAAATCTTCTCCCTTGCTGGGCATGGAGACGAGTGAGGGGAAGATGGCCCCCACCCATCTCCATACCATTGCAGGGAGGAGGTGACGTCAAAACGTCACTTCCACCCATAGCTCTTAAAGGGCCTTTTTTAAAAAAAAAATTTTAAATGACAATTTTTTATCTTATTGCATTTTAGTGTGAATATGAGATCTGAGGTCTTTTTGACCCCAGATCTCATTTTTAAGAGGTCCTGTCATGGTTTTTTTCTTTTACTTGTTTACATTCCTTGTAATAGGAATAAAAGTGACACCATTTTTTTTAAAAGAACAATGTAAAAATAAAAAAATAAAAGGTAAAATAAATAAGAATTTTTTTTTTTTTTAAACGCGCCCCGTCCCTCTGAGCTTGTGCGCAGAAGCGAACGCATACATGAGTAGCGCCCGCATATGAAAACGGTGTTCAAACCACACACGTGAGGTATCGCCGCGATCGGTAGAGCGAGAGCAATAATTCTAGCCCTAGACCTCCTCTAACTCAAAACATGCAACCTGTAGAATTTTTTTAAACATCGCCTATGGAGGTTTTTAAGGGTAAAAGTTTGTCGCCATTTCCCAAGCTGGCGCAATTTTGAAGCATGACATGCTGGGTATCAATTTACTTCGCGTAACATTATCTTTCACAATATAAATAAAAAAAATTGGGCTAACTTTACTGTTATTTTTTAATTCAAAAAAGTGTATTTTTTCCAAAAAAAGTGCGCTTGTAAGACCGCTGTGCAAATACGTTGTGACAAAGTATTGCAACGACCACCATTTTATTCTGTAGGGTGTTAGAAAAATAAATGTATAATGTTTGGGGGTTCTAAGTAATTTTCTAGTAAAAAAAAGGTTTTTAACTTGTAAACAAATCTCAAAAAGAGGCTCGGTCCTTAAGTGGTTAAAAAAATAGGGATCCTCATCCTGGTGTGTTGTATAGGGAATTGAGGCTATATTATCGGTAGTATATTAGTTTGAAGTGTTTGACCTCCTGTTTTTATCCCACACAGTCCCTGAAAACGTATCCTCTGCCACCCTCCCACATCTTGGCTCCGTACTGCCGTCTCTTTCCATGCTGAGAGCCCAGGATTTTAAGGCTGAGCTTCCAGAGTGGGGGAGATGATAATACATGATAAGCACACTGCCTCTATCAGTTGCAGATTAAGTTCAAGTTGGACTGATTACCGTGCAATAACTTCACAGTTTTCGGTTACAGTTTACTTGTTTACTAGAGTCCTCCGGGTGACGCTTGTCTACCATTTGTGTTCACGGAGAGTCAAAGACAGAAGAACAAATATGAAATATGGCGGCTGCATGCAACAATGAAACCTTTCAAAAGGAAGCGGATATTATTTAGGTGGAAATAAATACAGAGTAGCCACTCGAAGACCAGGCCTTTTCTGGCACTTTTTGTTTAATACATTATTTTTTGCTAGAAAATTACTTAGAACTCCCAAACAGTATACAGTGGAACCTCGGTTTGCGAGTAACGCGGTTAACGAGCGTTTCGCAAACCGAGCACTGTATTTCTAAAATTCCTAACTCGGTTTGCGAGAGTTGTCTCGCAAAACGAGCAGGACTCAGGCCAAAAGCGGTGTGCCGTACCGCTTTTGGCCTGAGGTGGGGGGCGCCAGAGCCGAAAGTCGCCGATCTGCGCCGTTTGGAAATGCACGGAAAGGCCCGAGGACAGTTCGGCTGACCTCGGCAAACCTCGGAAAGGCTCGTGAACGGAATCTTTCCGAGGTTGGCCAAGGTCCGCCGAAGTGTCCCTCGGGCCTTTTCGGCTGTTTCCGAGGTTCTCTGGTGCCCCCCCCCGTCTCTGGCCGCATGCAGTACTGCATCCCATTGAAGTCAGTGCGGAACAAATTATTTTGGCTTCCATTGACTTCAATGGGAAAACTCGCTTTGATATGCGAATACATTGGATTACGAGCATACTCCTGGAAGGGAGTATGCTTGTAATCCAAGGTTCCACTGTATAGTGCCTAGGGCAGCCTTTCTCAACCTTTTCAACACAGAGGAACCCTTGAAATAGTTCTCCAGTCTTGGGGAACCCCTGCTAAAAATTAGAAATCTACAACTCATGATACAATAGTGTGATGGTCAGTGGGAAGAATTACCACAAAGTGGTTGAAAACCTGTTTTAAGATACCCAAAAAAAAAACCCTGCAAGATAAAGGCATAATGAACTAGTATGCATGGCATACTAGCTCATTATGAATAACTTACCTGAGATTGAAGCCCTCGCAGCGGTCTTTCTGCACCGCTCCGGCGGCCGACATTTCCCCAGGGACTTACTTCCAGGCATCGCAGCTCTGGCATGGATTGGCTGGAGCTGCGTTGACGTCACTCCCGCGCATGAGCACGGGAGCCGCCGGGAACGGCACAATACAACGTACGTGCCATTGCTTCAGTTGGCTTAAGGGCACATGTGCCAATGACGTCTGCACATGCAAATACAGGGATATCTCCTAAACTGTGCAGATTTAGGAGATATCCAGTGCAGCTACAGGTAAGCCTAAATATAGGCTTGGCTGTAGTTTAAAGTGGTTGTAAAGGGTTTACAACCACTTTAAAGATAGCTAAAAAGATCACTGGTGTCAGTGGGAACTTATCTAAGAGGCAGAAATTGCCCAATGCTGAAGGAACCCCTAGCAACCTCTGGAGGAACCCTGGTTGAGAATCACTGCCCTAATGAATAAAATGGCGATTGTTGCAATGTTTTATGTCACATGGTATTTGCAAAGCGGTTTTCAAACGCAATTTTTTGGGAAAAACTACAATTTAATGAATTAACCACTTTCCACCCAAAGTACGTCATATAACATCCTGGACTTTGAGTGTGGATATCTGGATAAAGACTGCAGCTACAGGCATCATCCAGATATCATTTTTTTCCGACCGGTGATTCTGTGCACTGTTTAGCTGCTTGATTGTTCTTACAGGCGGCGGGAGGGGATCCCCCCTCCCTCCCACCGCCCTCCGGTGCTTCTCCTGACTTGCCCATGCGATGGGTGAGTCCAAGAACGAATCGGTCGCCGCCTGAAGTCTACCGTAGAGATTTCTGGTGACCGGATGGTCCCCAGTCATCTCTATGACCCTCAGAGGCCCGGGCGCGATGTTATGATGTCACGTCCAGGCCAGTGGAAGTAAACAATGCTGAGGACGTGGCTGGAAAGGCCAAGAGTGTTTTTTTTTTTTTTTTTATCTCAGCCTTTCCAGCCTGAAGGAGAGCTGTGGGGTCTTACTGACCCCACATCTCTCCATAACGAGGACCTGTCATGCACAAATCCTATTACAAGGGATGTTTACATTCCTTGTAATAGGAATAAAAGTGATCAAAAAAAAAAATTTAAAAAGTGTAAAAATAAAAGTAAAAAAAATTGAAGTCCCCACGCACAGAAGAGAACACATACGCAAATCACGCCCACATATGTAAACGGTGTTCAAATCACACATGAGGTATCGCCGCATGGATTAGAGCAAAAGCAACAATTCTAGCATAATGCCCTGTACACATGACCGGTTTTGCCGTCGGAATAAACTCTGAAGGTTTTTCCAACGGAATTCCGCTCAAGCTGTCTTGCATACACGGTCACACCAAATTCCGACCGTCCAGAACGCGATGACGTACAACACGTATGACGGGACTAGAAAACAGAAGTTCAATAGCCAGTAGCCAATAGCTTCCGTCTCATACTTGCTTCAGAGCATGCATCGTTTTTGGTGCGTCCGAACAACATACAGACGTGCGGTTTTTCCAATAGTAATTTGTTCCATCGGAAAAATATAGAACATGTTCTCTATCTAAGTCCGTCTGAATTTTCAACAGAAAAAGTCAGATGGGGCATACACACGGTCGGAATATATGATAAAAAGCTCCCATTGGACTCTGTCGGAAATTCCGCTCATGTATGCACGGCATAAGACATCCTCTAACTCTAAACATGTTTTAAAGTGTCGCCTATGGAGATTAAGTACCGAAGTTTGGTGCCATTCCATGAGTGCACAATTTTAAAGCGTGACATGTTAGGTATCTATTTACTCAGTGTATCTTTCACATTATACAAAAAAATTGGGCTAACTTTACTGTTTTTTATTTTTGAATTCATGAATCTGTTTTTTTCCCCCAAAAAAGAGTTTGAAAAATCTCTGCGCAAACACCGTGTGACAAAAAGTTGCAATGACCTCCATTTTATTCCCTAGGGTCTCTGCTAAAAAACATATATAATGTTTGGGGGTTCTGAATAATTTTCTATGATTGGCCCAGATGGGAAGTGCTTACAAAAAAGAAAAAAAAAAACACAATATATACCCAAATTTTTTTGTACAATTTTTTTGCCGGTAAGAACGGTAAGCCCGAGAAAAAACTGGAGCGGCGGGAGCGATCCAGCAGCAGCACACAGTTTACATAAAAACATTGGTTAGGCACACAGTTATCCCTTTGATAGCCCTAATGTTTAACCCTTTCCCAGCCAGTGTCATTAGTACACTGACAGTACATATTTTTAGCACTGATCACTGTATTTGTGTCACTGGTTGCCATAAAGTGTCAAAAGTGTCAGTGTCCAATTGTCGGCGGAGGTGATCAGATGCTTGTCCTTTCTGGGTATAGAGAGAGAGGGGAAGATGGACCCCACCCATCTCCATAACAATGCAGGGCGGAAGCGACGTCAAAACGACACTTCTGCCCATAGCTCTTAAAGGGCCATTTTTTAATTTATTTTTTTCAAATGACAAAATTATTATTTTTTTTATTGCATTTTAGTGTAAATATGAGATCTGAGGTCTTTTTTGACCCCAGATCTCATATTTAAGAGGTCCTGTCATGCGTTTTTTCTATTACAAGGGATGTTTACATTCCTTGTAATAGTGATAAAAGTGACACAATTTTTTTTTTTTTTTAAAAAGAACAGTGTAAAAATAAAAAAGGTAAAATAAATTAGAAAACAAAAATTTTCTTAAACATGCCCCTGTCCCGCCGAGCTCGCGTGCAGAATCGAACGCATACGTGAGTAGCGCCCGCATATGAAAACTGTGTTAAAATCACATGTGAGGTATCGCCGTGATCAGTAGAGCGAGAGCAATAATCCTAGCCCTAGACCTCCTCTGTAACTCAAAACATGCAACCTGTAGATTTTTTTTTAAACGTCGCCTATGGAGATTTTTAGGGGTAAAGGTTTGTCGCCATTCCATGAGCGGGCGCAATTTTGAAGGGGGACATGTTGGGTATCAATTTACTCAGCAGAACATTATCTTTCACAATATAAAAGAAACTGGGCTAACTTTACTGTTGTCTTATTTTTTAATTTAAAAAAGTGTATTTTTTCCAAAAAAAGTGCGCTTTTAAGACTGCTGTGCAAATACGGTGTGACAGAAAGTATTGCAACGACTGCCATTTTATTCTCTAGGGTGTTAGAAAAAAAAGTATAATGTTTTATAGTAATTTTCAGCAAAAAGAAAAAGGTTTTTAACTTGTAAACAACAAATCTCAGAAAGAGGCTTGGTCCTTAAGTGGTTAAACTGCTTGGGTATCATTTTAATTTTTGAAACTTTAAAAAAAATTTTTTACTAAACTTTTTTTTTCATCACATACTGGACAAAGTCTCCTATGTTATATATTTTTTTGGTGACTGGTTATCTTTAATGAGACATCGGGGGTCTAAAAAGACCCTGATGTCTCCCCTACCCTCCAAAAAAAGACTAAAAATTGGGTTTTTAAGGATTGCAAAAAAGGCAATTGTGAATAGACATAGATCTCAAACAGTTTGGGTTTATAGGTATTTTTGGATAACAGTAAGGAATGGGATAGGTCAGATGTACAATAATAGTGTCACCAATATGTATCCGTACAGCCTGTGTATTGGTAGGAGGTGAGAGGTATGTAACCTTTATCTGTGCCAGGATCAGAGGATAGGAATGATCAGAATGCAGTTTTATGATTGCAGCATTCATTGCTTATGGCAAATGCAGTGTGATATCACATGTATTTCAGATATGGCTCCTTTGGCCTTCTGTGTAATTTTGATAGCAATAAACTATATATATATATATATATATATATATATATATATATATATATACACATACTATATATTTGTATATACAACGCTCAAATTAAAGGAACCCTTTGAAAACACATCAGATCTCAATGGGGAAAAATATCATAAGGATATTTTGTGCTAATGTGTTCAGAACAAAAGGATGCCACATCATTTGATGGAAATGAAAATAATCAACCTACAGAGGGCTGAATTCAAAGACACCCCGAAAATTAAAGTGAGAAAATGATGCAGCACTCAAGTCCATTTTGCTGAAATTTCATTGTAGCAACTCAAAATGGTCCTCAGTAGTTTGTATGCCCCCCACATGCTTGTATATATGCCTGACAACTTCAGTGCATGCTCCTGAGATGACGGATGGTATCCTGGGGTATTTCCTCCCAGATCTGGACCTGGGCATCACTGAGCTCCTGAACAGACTGAGGTGCAACCTGGTGATGTCCAATGGACTGAAACAATGTCCCAGAGGTGTTCTATTGGATTTAGGTCAGGCAAGCGTGGGGGCCATTCAATGGTCTCAATTTTCATCCTCCTTCATCCTCCAGGAACTGGCTGCATACTCTCGCCACATGAGGCTGGGCATTGTTGTGCACCAGGAGGAACCCAGGACCCACTGCACCAGAGTAGGGTCTGACAAATAGGTTCAGGATTTCATCCCAATACCTAATGGCAATCAGGGTGCCATTGTCTAGCCTGTAGAGGTCTGTACGTCCCTCCATTGATATGCCTCCCCAGGCCATCACTGACCCACCACCAAACCGATCATGCTGAACGATGTTACAGGCAGCATAACATTCTCCACACCCTTTTACATCTCGCATGTGCTCACGGTGAACCTGTTCTCATCTGAAAAGCACAGGGCGCCAGTGGTGGTTCAATGACAAATTCCAATCAAGCTCCACAGTGCCGGGCAGTGAGCACAGGGGCCATTAGAGGATGTTGGGCCCTCAGGCCACCCTCATGAAGTCTTTTTCTGATTGCTTAGAGACATTCACATCAGTGGCCTGCTGGAGGTCATTTTGTAGGGCTCTGGCGGTGCTCACCCTGTTCCTCCTTGCACAAAGGGGCAGATACCAGTCCTGCCACCATTATTTTCCAGCACTGCCTTAACCCTCTTGGGCATGGAGTTCACCAGAGCTTCACAGGTTGCCACTGGAGTTTCCCTTCCACTCCTCCATGACGACATCAGAGCCGGTGGATGTTAGAGATCTTGCGCTCTTCCACCTTCTGTTTGAGGATGCCCCACAGATGCTTAATAGGGTTTAGGTCTGGAGACATGCTTGGCCAGTCCATCACCTTCAGCACTCATGCAGCCCCAGATCATGACACTCCCACCACCATGCTTGACTGTAGGCAAGACACACTTGTCTTTGTACTCCTCACCTGGTTGCCGCCACACACGCTTGATACAATCTGAACTAAATAAGTTTATCTTGGTCTCATCAGACCACAGCACATGGTTCCAGTACTCCATGTCCTTAGTCTGCTTGTCTTCAGCAAACTCCAGGCTTTCTTGTGCATCATCTTCAGAAGAGGCTTCCTTCTGGGACGACGGCCATGCAGACCAATTTGATGCAGTGTGCGGAGTATGGTCTGTGCACTGACAGGCTGACCCCCCACCCCTTCAACCTCTGCAGCAATGCTGACAGCACTCATACGTCTATTTTCCAAAGACAACCTCTGGATATGATGCTGAGCACGTGTATGGTCTTGGCCACCATGCTGCAGCTCAGTTTCAGGATCTTGGCAATATTCTTACAGCCTAGGCCATCTTTATGTAGAGCAACAATTCTTTTTTTCAGATCCTCAGAGCGTTCTTTGCCATGAGGTGCCATGTTGAACTTCCAGTGACCGGTGTGAAAGAGTGAGAGCGATAACACCAAATTTAACACACCTTCTCCCCAGTCACACCTGAGACTTTGTAACACTAACCAGTCACATGACACCGGAGAGGGAAAATGGCTAACTGGGCCCAATTTGGACATTTTCAGTTAGGGGTGTACTTATTTTCGTTGCCAGACAATAATGGCTGTGTGCTCTGAGGGGACAGCAAATTTACACTGTTATACAAGCTGTACACTCACTACTTTACATTGTAGTCATTACTTCAGTGTTGTCACGTGAAAAGAGAGAATAAAATATAAAATATATATACATACACACACAGTATATACATACACCAATCAGCCATAATTATGGCATACATTTCTTCAGTGTTGTGACATGAAGAGATATAATAAAATATTTACAAAAATGTGAGGGGTGTACTAATATATATATATATATATATATATATATATATATATATATATATATATATATATATATATATATATATATATACACACACACACACACACCAATAAACCATAATTAGGCAGCAAGTGAAATTGTTGTAGTTGAAGATGATGAACACAATGGCTTCGCTGGAGGGATTGCCCAGTTAACGGTACAAATCATTGCACTTTTAAGGCGGGGTGGGCTCCCTCCAGGCATACCTGCCCGCAATCTATCCATTATAATATATGTGCTCCTACTATGGAGGCTCTCAAAATTTATAGAGTTAGGACTGCAGATAATACTGGGGTGCCATGGCCCCTGCAGCTTACGCATGTATTCGACTGTGCGGGACCCATGATTGCAGGAAAGAAAATTGCTCCATCTGTGACTGGCTTAAGGCTCTTGAGCAACTTTGACACGGGACAAATTGTAATGGATAGACAACTGGGTCAGAGCAACTCCAAAACTGCAGCTCTTGTGGGATAATCCCGGTCTGCGATGGTCAACTCAGGACCAACCAAAAGTGGTCCAAGGAAGGAAAACAGACAACAGGGTCATGGGCAGCCAAGGCTCATTGATGGAGGTGGGGAGGGAAGGCTGACCTGTGTATTTCCATCCAATAGAAGAGCTACTGGAGCTCAAATTGCTGAAAAAGTGAATGCTGGCAGGCCCGGACTGGGACAAAAAATAGGCCCGGGCATTTTGGATTGAGCAGCCCATGACATGTTAACCGGCCCCTTCCCCACTCTCCACCCTGACAGATCCCCTGAGAGAGGGAAGGGGGGAACCCAGCAGAGGTGTGGAGGGGGGGGTGCGACCAGGAAAGAGCATGGGGGTTGGAGAGCACAGGGAAGAACCTTGAGAACATGGGGTGGGGCGAGAGCACAGGGGAGAGGCAGAGAACACAGGGAGGAAGAGGAGAGCACAGGGGGGCAGCGGAGAGCATGGGGGGAGGTGGAGAGCCCAGGGAGGACAACGGAGAGCATGGGGGATGTGGACAGCACAGGAGGGCTGGCGGAGAGCATGGGGTGATGGGAAGACCGGAAGAGCACAGGGGGGAGTGGCGGAGAGCATAGGGGGAGGTGGAGAGCATGGGGGGAGGTGGAGAGCATGGGGAATGTGAAGAGCACAGGGGGAAGCGGAGAGCATGGGGGTAATGTGGAGAGCACGGGGGGGGGGGGTGGTGGCAGAGAGCATTGGGGAGGTGGAGAGCATGGGGGGAAGGTGGAGAGCATGGGGGGAAGGTGGAGAGCATGGGGGGAGGTGGAGAGCATGGGGGGGAGGTGGACAGCATGGGGGGGAGGTGGACAGCATGGGGGGGAGGTGGAGAGCATGGGGGGAGGTGGAGAGTATGGGGGGAGGTGGAGAGTTTGAGGGGGTGGCAGAGAGCATGGGGGGGAGGTGGAGCGTATGGGGGGAAGGTGGAGAGTATGGGGGGGTGGCAGAGAGCATGGAGGGAGGTGGAGAGTATGGGGGGGTGGCAGAGAGTATGGGGTGGCAGAGAGCATGGGGGGTGGCGGAGAGTATGAGGGGGTGGCAGAGAGCATGGGGGGAGGCGGAGAGTATGGGGGTGGCAGAGAGCATGGGGGGTGGCGGAGAGCATGGGGGGTGGCGGAGAGTTTGGGGGGAGGTGGAGAGTATGGGGGGGCTAGAAAGTATGGGGGGTGGCAGAGGGCATGGGGGGTGGCAGAGGGCATGGGGGGTGGCGGAGGGCATGGGGGAGGCGGAGAGCATGGGGGAGGCGGAGAGCATGGGGGGTGGCAGACGGCATGGGGGGTGGCAGACGGCATGGGGGGTGGCAGACGGCATGGGGGGTGGCAGAGAGCATGGGGGGAGGCAGAGAGCATGGGGGGTGGCAGAGAGTATGGGGGGGAGGTGGAGAGTATGGGGGGGTGGAGAGTATGGGGGATGGCAGAGAGCATGGGGGTGATGTGGAGAGCACGGGGTTGGCAGAGAGTATGGGTGCGGTGGAGAGCCCTGCGGGAGCAGCAGAGAGAAGCAGGATAGGAGGATCGGTGGGGGGTGGCTGCATATAGAAGAATCATTTTCTCCATCTTCCTCCTGCAGTCTCGGAATGCCTGCTTCTCCTCTACCTCTCACAGGCATTCCGATACTGCAGGAGGAAGATGGAGAAAATAATTGTTCTATATGCAGCCACCCCCCACCGATCCTCCTATCTAGTTCACAGGGGAGGCTGAACTTACGTTTTCTGTTCCGGCACCTCTCGACATAACACCGGCTCCAAGGTGTCTGCTCTGGCTCCTCCCCCCGGCACTGACGGCTGACCTATACGTGCGGCCGTTCAGCCGTGGTGAGGCCGAAGGCGTCTCATTTAGCTCCTCCCCCCGGCGCCGATGGCTGAGCTCCGGGCGGCCGCGGAGAAGCTGGATGAGCGGCACAAGCTCAAGCCTTGGGCCATGCAAGGACTTGCAGCCTGGCGGCCCCAGCGGCCGCGGCCCACCGGGCAAATGCCCGGTTTGCCCTATGGCCAATCCGGGCCTGAATGCTGGTTCTGATAGAAAGGTGTCAGAGCACACAGAGCATCGTAGTTGTATATGGGGCTGCATAGCCGCAGACTAGTAAGGGTGCCCACGCTCACCCGTGTCCACAGGCAAAACATCCTACAATGGGCACGTGAGAATCAGAACTGAACCACAGAGCAGTGGAAGAAGGTGACCTGGTCTGATCAATTCAAGAATGGTTTTAGGAACACAAAAATGAGTCTCAAAATTCTCCAGATCGCAATCCAATTAAGCATCTGTGGGATGAGCTGGGAAAACAAGTCTGATTCACGGAGGCCCCACCTCACAACTTACAGGACTGAAAGGATCTGCTACTAACAGCTTGGTGCCAGATACCCTAGCATAGCTTTAATGCTCTAGTGGAGTCCATGCCTCGACGGGTTATGGTGGGTGGTCAAAATGTTACGACTGATCATTGCATATCAAAAACCTATGATTTAGGTATTTTTTTTTTATTTCCCAGAGCAGGATAGAAAATTAAAACCCCTGTTGGCGTCTACTGCTGTCTAGGGTTACAGTTACAGTATTTCCCCTCGCTTAAAGGGTTAATTCACCTTAAAAGGACAATATCCACAACCCCCCCAACGCTTGCTTGGGATGTGGTCACTATGCAGCACAGCCACTTGGTGGCTTAGCTACTTAGTGTTAGTAGTTGTGGTTACTACAGTGATTCTTGGCTTCCACAAGTAGTGGCCAGGTATGGAATAGGTATACTTACAGTATGTAACTATGCAATAAAATCTAGACTCGGAGTTCAGCTTTAAGATGATTGTATTTGGCAAACCATAATGTCCAACATACTGAATAAAAAGATTTCGGGTTTACACACACTTGAAGTTTAGCTTAAAAACAGGTTTAGTTACATTACTTACCTGTAATGAAGTATGTCCCATGCTGTGCATGCTGCTGGATTCTGTAAAAATCTTCACTGCAGGACTGTACTGTCCTCTTCCTGCTGCTGAACTTCCAGCACTGTTTGGGTTTACAGCACGGGGTCTCCAGCATCAGCTGCACTAAAGATGATCTGACAAGGACACGCCTCGCTCCTGCCCTCTCCTCCAATGAGAACTGTGAAAACCCAAAGCTGTTAACCCCCACAGTGCCAGAAGTTCAGCAGCAGGAAGAGGACAGGGCAGCCCTGCAGTGAAGATTCTACAGAATCCAGTAGCTTGTTTTGGGACATACTTCATATAGGTAAGGAATGTAATTAAAGCTGTAGAGATAAAGTTTAACAAAACTTCAGCTTTAATAAAAGCTGCAGATTTATAAAGATTAAAAGACTTTTGAAGTGACATTAACATGTTACAGCCTACATGAGTCTTAGGTGAAGTACAGGCTTGTGATGACATGTCGAGTTTAATCCCAAAGTTCTATATGCCTTATATATACATTTAACACCAAGGATTGTTTATTTCTCCCTTACACCTCCATGATGGAATGTAACACCGAGCGCAATCCATGAATGTTACCGGAAAGACACACTAGTAACAACTAGCCTACAGTGTGTTGATTCATCCCTGTCAGTATACTAATGTACTCAGCCAAGATACACCTGGAAATGGGGAGTATAAAGCTAGGTTCACATTTGTGCCACATGGGAACACACAAAAGCATGCATCCCTTCTGCAATTGCAGAAGTGCAGCGGTCCCATTAATTCTAAATGTCACCCCAACGCAGCTTGCTAATGTGTCATTCTGTTAGTGTCCCTCCTCTCCTCCGCCTCTCCTCTCCATAGTGTTCCCCCTCTCCTCTCCATAGTGTTCCCCCTCTCCTCTCCATAGTGTTCCCCCTCTCCTCTCCATAGTGTCCCCTCCTCTCCTCCGCCTCCCCATCTCCATAGTGTTCCCTCCTCTCCTCTCCATAGTGTTCCCTCCTCTCCTCTCCATAGTGTTCCCTCCTCTCCTCTCCATAGTGTCCCTCCTCTCCTCCGCCTCCCCATCTCCATAGTGTTCCCTCCTCTCCTCTCCATAGTGTTCCCTCCTCTCCTCTCCATAGTGTTCCCTCCTCTCCTCTCCATAGTGTTCCCTCCTCTCCTCCCGCTCCCCCCTCCATAGTGTTCCCCCTCTCCTCCCCCTCCCCTCTCCATAGTGTTCCCCCTCCCCTCTCCATAGTGTTCCCCCCTCCCCTCTCCATAGTGTTCCCCCTCCCCTCTCCATAGTGTTCCCCCTCCACTCTCCATAGTGTTACCCCTCTCCTCTCCATAGTTTTCCCCCTCTCCTCCAGCTCCACTCTCCATAGTGTTCCCCCTCTCCTCCCCCTCCCCTCTCCATAGTGTTCCCCCTCCCCTCTCCATAGTGTTCCCCCTCCCCTCTCCATAGTGTTCCCCCTCCCCTCTCCATAGTGTTCCCCCTCCCCTCTCCATAGTGTTCCCCCTCCCCTCTCCATAGTGTTCCCCCTCTCCTCTCCATAGTTTTCCCCCTCTCCTCCCCCTCCCCTCTCCATAGTGTTCCCCCTCCCCTCTCCATAGTGTTCCCCCTCCCCTCTCCATAGTGTTCCCCCTCCCCTCTCCATAGTGTTCCCCCTCCCCTCTCCATAGTGTTCCCTCCCCTCCTCTCCATAGTCTTCCCCCTCTCCTCCCCCTCCAGCTCCCCTCTCCATAGTGTTCCCCCTCTCTTCCCCCTCTCCTCTCCATAGTGTCCCTCCTCTCCTCTCCATAGTGTTCCCCCTCTCCTCTCCATAGTGTTCCCCCTCTCCTCCCCCTCCCGCTCCCCTCTCCATAGTGTTCCCTCCTCTCCTCTCCATAGTGTTTCCCCTCTCCTCCCCCTCCCGCTCCCCTCTCCATAGTGTTCCCCCTCTCCTCCCCCTCCCCTCTCCATAGTGTTCCCCCTCCCCTCTCCATAGTGTTCCCCCTCCCCTCTCCATAGTGTTCCCCCTCCCCTCTCCATAGTGTTCCCCCTCCCCTCTCCATAGTGTTCCCCTCCCCTCTCCATAGTGTTCCCCCTCTCCTCTCCATAGTTTTCCCCCTCTCCTCCCCCTCCCCTCTCCTCTCCATAGTGTTCCCCCTCTCCTCTCCATAGTGTTCCCCCTCTCCTCTCCATAGTGTTCCCCCTCTCCTCTCCATAGTGTTCCCCCTCTCCCTCTCCATAGTGTTCCCCCTCTCCTCTCCATAGTGTTCCCCCTCTCCTCTCCATAGTGTTCCCCCTCTCCTCTCCATAGTGTTCCCCCTCTCCTCTCCATAGTGTTCCCCCTCTCCTCCGCCTTCCTTCTCCATAGTGTCACTCTTCTCCTCCACCCCCCCATCTCCATCGTGTCCCTCCTCTCCTCCGTCTCCCCTCTTTATAGTGTCACTCCTCTGCCTCCCCTCTCCATAGTGTCCCCCCTCTCCTCCGCCTTCCCTCTCCACAGTGTCCCTCCTCTCCACTGCCTTCCCTCTCCATTGTGTCCCTCCTGTCCTCCACCTCACATTTCCATAATGTCCCTCCTCTCCTCCGCCTCCCCTCTCCATAGTGTCCCCCCTCTCCTCCACCTCCCTTCTCCATAGTATCCCTCCTCTCCTCCGCCTCCCCTCTCCATAGTGTCCCCCCTCTCCTCCGCCTCCCCTCTCCATAGTGTCCCTCCTCTCCTCCGCCTCCCATGTCCATAATGTCCCTCCTCTCCTACGCCTTGCCTCTCCTTAGTTTTCCTCCTCTCCTCCACTTCCCCTTTCCATAGTGTCCCCCCCTCTCCTCCACCTCCCATCTCCATTGTGTCCCTCCTCTCCTCCACCTCCCCTCCCCATTGTGTCCCTCCTCTCCTCCACCTCCCCTCCCCATAGTGTCCCTCCTCCACCTCTCCTCTCCATAGTGTCTCTCCTCTCCTCCGCCTCCCCTCCCAATAGTGTCCCCTCCTCTCCTCCACCTCCCCTCTCCATAGTGTCACTCCTCTCCTCCAACTCCACCTCCCCTCTCCATAGTGTCCCTCCTCTCCACCTCCCCTCTCCATAGTGTCCCTCCTCTCCTCCGCCTCCCCTCTTCATAGTGTCCCTCCTATCCCCTCTCCATAGTGTCCCTCCTCTCCTCCACCTCCCCTCTCCATAGTGTCCCTCCTCTCCTCCGCCTCCCTTCTCCATAGTGTCCCTCCTCTCCTCCGCCTCCCCTCTCCATAGTGTCCCTCCTCTCCTCCACCTCCCCTCTCCATAGTGTCCCTCCTCTCCTCCACCTCTCTTCTCCATAGTGTCCCTCCTCTCCTCTGCCTCCCCTCTCCATAGTGTACTCCCTCTCCTCCACCTCCCCAAAGTGTCCCTCCTCTCCTCCACCCCCCCTCTCCATAGTGTCCCTCCTCTCCTCCGCCTCCCTTCTCCATAGTGTCCCTCCTCTCCTCCGCCTCCCCTCTCCATAGTGTCCATCCTTTCCTCCGCCTCCCCTCTCCATAGTGTCCCTCCTCTCCTCCGCCTCCCATGTCCATAATGTCCCTCCTCTCCTCCGCCTTGCCTCTCCATAGTATCCCTCCTCTCCTCCGCCTTGCCTCTCCTTAGTGTTCCTCCTCTCCTCCACTTCCCCTTTCCATAGTGTCCCCCCCTCTCCTCCACCTCCCATCCCCATTGTGTCCCTCCTCTCCTCCGCCTCCCCTCCCCATAGTGTCCCTCCTCTCCTCCGCCTCCCCATAGTGTCATTCCTCTCCTCCAACTCCACCTTCCCTCTCCATAGTGTCCCTCCTCTCCTCCGCCTCCCCTCACCGTCGTGTCCCTCCTCTCCTCCGCCTCCCTTCTCCATAGTGTCCCCTCCTCTCCTCCACCTCCCCTCTCCATAGTGTACCCCCTCTTCTTCACCTCCCCTCCCAAAAGTGTCCCCCCCTCTTCTCCACCTCCCCTCTGTGTCCCCCCTCTCCTCCACCTCCCCTCTCCATAGTGTCCCCCCTCTCCTCCACCTCCCCTCTCCATAGTGTCCCCCCTCTCCTCCACCTCCCCTCTCCATAGTGTCCCCCCTCTCCTCCACCTCCCTCTCCATAGTGTCCCCCCTCTCCTCCACCTCCCTTCTCCATAGTGTCCCTCCTCTCCTCCACCTCCCCTCTCCATAGTGTCCCTCCTCTCCTCCACCTCTCTTCTCCATAGTGTCCCTCCTCTCCTCTGCCTCCCCTCTCCATAGTGTACTCCCTCTCCTCCACCTCCCCAAAGTGTCCCTCCTCTCCTCCACCCCCCCTCTCCATAGTGTCCCTCCTCTCCTCCGCCTCCCTTCTCCATAGTGTCCCTCCTCTCCTCCGCCTCCCCTCTCCATAG